>NC_056740.1:258180175-258482675 GCF_019279795.1 Protopterus annectens | reverse complement strand
GGGAAGAAGGAGAAGCAATTGGTAACAAATTCAAATATGCAACAAAGTCTAGAAGATTTAGGAACTTTGGCTGGAAGTGTTTACATAGGTATTTTTATACCCCAAGTAGGCTCCAAAGAATTTTTCCTCAGGTGGATAGCAAATACTGGAGGTGTGACAGGCAGGAAACAGGTGGCTGGGAACATGTTTTTTGGGAGTGTAATGAGTTGGCTGACTTTTGCGATCTTAGAAAAGGGATGGAGCAAACTAAATAGAAAAATGGGAATTGTGGGAACAATATATGCAGAGAAAGAATGGGGTTTAAGAGGCAGGGTTTGAATGAGCCATATAATGCTTAACTGACAATGACTGGATAGATTGTAAATGATCTATAATGTTTGCAGCTACAGTTGTTTTAATGGTGTCTGTGATATATAATGTTTGCAACTAAAGTGGTGTCAATGTTGTCTGTTTTTCATTTATATAAATGTAAGATTGCTTATGTCATACATGATAATTTAATAAAGATGTTTATTGGAAAAAAAAACTTTTTCTTGTGGACATAGACAGTTAACTTTTCTGTAACACATGATGGGATTCTTTCAACTTTTCAAGGATTTAACATCTGCAGTTAAACTGATTTACACATTTCTACCACCCATTTTACACTTCTGAACTAAGATTTCAAATTTCTACCTTGTTCTTGGATGAATTTGCTAGATGTAATGATAGAATTGAAACTGTTTACAAGGAAATTAAATTTCCAGTTAAATATGCATGATATTGTAAAAGTAGAATTGAATACTGAGGTGGCTTATGGTAATCTTAAGAAAAAAAATTAGATACAATCCCCCCCTCAACCTGTTGCTTGCTAGTTTTGAACAAGCTTGTGATAAGGATTTGTATACCCTTCAACAAAAGCATTTATGCCCATATTACAGCCTCACTAAAGAGGAGTGATTGTTGCTTAACCAACTCAGAAACAATACATCAGAGTTATGAAACCTGAATAAGGGTGGAGATTGTAATCATTAATAAAACTACACTAACCAGATTTTGAATTTACTTCACAACACCAACAATTATGAGACTATTTCCATAAATTAGATTAATTTGGCTTATAAGAAAATAGTCTTATTTTTGGGAGACTCACTATCTCAAGGGGTAATTTTTTTGATAATTTTAATTTTTTAATGAACAGTAAACCACTTATTCCTACTATATTTGGCACCCCCATAGTCCACAGAGATATTATGTCACCATCTTATTGGTTAATAGTAGCTGCACAGAATTCTAAAATATACCCTCTGGCAGTGTTGTGGTCTGTGGAGCTATTTGCGCTCCAGATAACATATTGAAAAATTCATGGGAATTTCATGGGAATTTCTAACTAAAATTAAATGACAATATTATAGTGGTACATGTAGTTTTTCAACAATCAATGTAGTGGACCTGTTTACATGTATTCCTCATCAGACAGGTTTGGAATTATTCCATTCAGGGATATTTAGGCTTACCAAACATAATGATCGATTGACCAACTTCATTGTTGATATTATGGATTTGATTTTGACTCATAATTTTATTTATTTTGAAGGCAAATATTTTCACCACGTGAAAGGTGTAGCATTGGGAGCAAGTTGTGCCTCCACCTATGCTAATCTGGTTATGTAAAGTTGAGAAAGACTACAGATTTTAAAATCTGATTACTACCATCACTGACATTTGTTTTTCACATTTTTTGGATGACATTTTTATTCTTTGGAAGATTTTAACCCCATTTGTGATGAATGTGTGTCAGTTGGTATACAAAGCCAACAAATAACCACTTTAAATTCAACTATTGAAAAAATAAGTTTACGACTCCTTTGACATGTCTCTCAAGTGGAACCTTCTACTTCCTGTGCACTTCCTGGTATAAATACAGCTGTAGACACCAATGCCGGCTCCTATGCAAGCATTTCTAACAGAACACCTCATGCTGGTGAAAAGCATATTAGATCATCATATCCACTAGATTTCTACAGTTGACTGCACAAAGACATTACATTAACAACATTTGACATGAGGACGTACAATGGCACTTTCAACTTAATGTTGTTTTCCTTTGAAAAGAAATTAAACAAGGTGCGTAGTCTCCAAATAGATAATCTTTACTTGCTGGAATGTTTAAAAACTAAAAGGGTGCCTAAGGGTTTCTGTATGTATGTTTCCCAACAGTCTTTCACAAGACAGCAATGAATTTGTTGAACTTACAGCTATGTTTCACCGGCATGGCTTTGAACAGTTACAATTTCTTGTTAAAGGGAACAATGGTCAAATTAATAGCCTGTGTAATGAGTTAAACACATTAAACAGTGGTATTAAGAACAACTTATTTTTTGAACACAACAGCTATAGATATGACATTATTTTTCAAAAGTTGACCAACAGATAATCCTGAACCTAAAGAGAAAATAAAAAAAAAACTTGATAGAGACTACATGGAATACACACAAAATAAAGCCTATACACTATCTAAAGGCATTTAATCCACATAACAACCTCAGAACCTTGGCAATGGGCAAGGGCAAATTGATGTAGAACCTGTGCCTACCAACCATATACTGGCACATCCATTGGATTTGGATGAGTTTTCATTTAATCCAGGTGATGAATTTGAAAATAATCCCCCTCCAAGATGATCAGAAAGGAATACCGACAACATACCTCCTTCAAACCCTCACAATGCTAATGAAGGGGCTTTTTATCCCATCCATCAACCCTACCAGGTCGACAAAATAAACCCCAGGGCAGGGAAGAAGGAGAAACTATTGGTAAAAAATTCTCAGACTCTTTTTCTTGGGGACATAGTCAGTTACATTTCTGTAACAACGATGAGATTGTTTCAACTTTTCAAGGATTTATCATCTAAAATTATACTGTTTTACAAATTTTACCACCCATTTTAGACTTTTGAACAAAGGGTTCAAATTTGTACCTTGTTTCCAGATGAATTTGCCATGTGTAATGATAGAACTGAAACTGTTTACAAGGAAATTAAATTTCCAGTTAAATACACATGATATTCTATACGTAGAATCAAATACTGAGGCAGATTATGGTAATCTTAAGAAAAAAGTACATACAATCCCCCTCAACCTGTTGCTTGCTACTTTTGAAAAAACTTGTAAGAAGGATTTGTACACCCTTCAACATAAGCATTTACAGCCACGTTACAACCTCACTAAAGAGGAATGGCTGTTGCTTAACCAACTTAGAAACAATACTTCTATTAGTGTTATGAAACCTGATAAGCTTGGGGGATTGTAGCTGTTATTAAAACTGACTACATTAACCAGATTTCAAATTTACTTCACTACACCAACAGTTATGAGACTGTTTCTATAAATGAGATCAATTTAACTTATAAGAAAATAGACTTATTTTTTAAAGACTTGTTATCTCAAGGGTTAATTTCTTTTGACAGGAAACCCACAGTTTCAAACAGTTACCCTGATTTTTTTCTAGTTATAACCCAATTTTTTCTAAGAAAAATATTTTCAAAGGACAGCTGGTTACAATTTCAGGAATGTGTTCTGATTACAATGCTTTTCTCCAAGAGGTGGAGAATGTTTTTAAGATGTTTTTAGACAGAAACTATCCCCAAGATTTTTTTAACATAAATTTGAGATGAAATGATTAATAACTGGGGTAAGAAATATACATCACTGCTAAGTGGCCACAAACCAAGAGTTGTTAACTGAACAAGGGGACAACAATTTGTTCTCTAATGCGCTGGTGATCACATAAAATACTTCCTCAAAAATGGCAAAAGATACTGTTAAGAACAACTGGAATATTCTGAAAGTGAATGAGGAAATTTTAGGGAATACATCTAGATTTGTTTTTAAGACAGACAGGAATTTTAAACATTTATTAGAATACCCCAAAATCCAACCCACAGGCACCTGTATTAAGGGTACTAGAAAATATGGTAGTGGTGGACAATGTTCACACATTCTAGATAACGAACGTATAGTGTGCACTTAGATGGGTTTCCTTACAACATTCCCTTAGCACAGGGCAACTGTGCTTCCAAAGGAGTGGTTTATATAGTGCCGTGTGAAGGATGTTCCAATTATTACTATGGTAAAACTGAATGACATTTTAGGAAAATAATTTATGAGCATTGTTACGCTATGTTAAAGCAAAACACTAACAATGCCTTATTCAAACACACACAGGTGTGTACTAATTGGCAATTTAAGTTTGCCATTTTGGAAGTGGTCCTACACAATAAATGGGATGGTTCTTGGGAATTCTGAATCAAGTACAAAGAATTGATCTGGCAGCTGAGATTGACTGCATCTAATAATGAGGGCTGAAATGAACACGTTTCCATTGTCTCTATACTCAAATCTAGAGCCGCCAGATTATGATAAATGTTTAAATTTATTTTAATATATTTAAATATATTTAGAAAGATTGTAAACAAACATGTTTATTAATATATTTACGCATTCTTTTAACAAAACAACCCCATTGATTGTATTTTCTACATATATTTTTATATATATTTTTCTTACACTGTGTAGATAATATTGATACAAGTTGAGTTAATTTGTTTAACTACCACTGGATATTTTACATCATGTGATTTGTTTAGCAAGCTATTCAAATGTATAAAACATGGTTCTGATGAAGTCCTACTGATTTTTAGGGACAAAAGCACATAACCATTTTTTTAGTTTTAGTTTATGCCTATTAGGTTCATAGGTTCATAGGTTGATACTAGGCTATCTGCCCTAGGGCATTTATAAGCCTAGCCAGAGTGTGTTTGGCTTTCGTCACCTTTTTAGATTAGTTGATTGTGCCTCTGTATAGTAGGTCACAGAAGGTAGCCCTTTTAAGGTTAGTTTACTGTACCTCTGTCAAGCAGGGACACAGAAGAGATCCCAGGCGTAAATTTACGATCTCCCATCCATTCATCAAGATTTCTCTTGAAGAGGGTCAGTGAGGGGCTCTGCCTAACATGGATTGGGATTTTGTTCCAGAGGGAGGGGAGCCTCTGGGATATGAATCTGTCCCTCCAGCATGCCTTATTTATTTCTGTGCTGAGGTTCAAGTCCCTGGAGCATGTAGTTCTAAGGGATTTGGATTTCCTGAGGTGAAGCATGTCCATTAATTCTGGGTTGGACATGGCCTTATACGTCAGACACAGATCGCCTCTGAGTAGGCGGTACGCAACTGAGTAGAGCTGGAGTTTCTTTAGCCCAACTGCATAGGGCATCTGTTTGAGCCCCTTGATCCTCTTGGTGAGATACTTTTGGGGTCTTTCCAGTTGCTGCAGGTGTCGAGTAAGGTACATCCCAAATGGGGCATTGTATTCAATTATGGGCCTGATAAGTGATGAGTAGAGGGGCGCAATGACCTCTCTTGATCTAGATGTGAACCCTTTCGTGATAAGGTGGGCTATATAGAAGGTCTTTCTAACCACTTTTGCAACATGATTGTCAAAGGAGAGATTGCTATCTACTTGGGTCCCCAAGTCCCTAATTACTTCTTCCGTACTTAATGGATTACCACCTATGTGGTAATTTGTGGGCACTTTGTTTTTCCCAAAGGGAATGACTATACACTTTTTGGCATTTAGCTTTAGGCCATGGCTCTGGCACCAATTATCCATCTCTGTGAGACCCTTTTGGAGGATCCTTGTGTCAGCCAGAGAGCCGATTATGACACCCAGTTTGCAGTTATCTGCAAACTTGGTCAGCCATAGTCCACCTGTGTTAGCCTGTACCTCGGAGAAATATATACCAAACAAGAGAGGTCCCAGGACTTAGCCTTGTGGGATGTCACTTGTAACTGGTTTAGAGTCTGACATTGCACCTGCTATTCTGACCATGTGGGTTCTATCCCTGAGCCAGTTTGCAACCCATCTTGTGACATAGGGGTTGATATTTAAGCTGGTGAGCTTATTTATGATGCCCGAGTGGGGTATTGTGTCGAAGGCTTTTGCAAGGTCCAGGTAGGCTGTGTGGACTACCTTCCCTTCATCTATGGCTTTGGTAACTGTTTCAAAGAAGTTGACCAGGTTCAAGAGGCAAGATCTGCCCTTAAGAAAGCCGAATTAGGTAGGATCCAGTGTCTGGAGGTTCCCAATGTCTTTGTTTATGATTTCCATGATGATACACTCCATAGCTTTGCAGACCAGGCTAGTCAGGCTTATAGGGCGATAGTTTCTGGGGTCTGTTGTGGCACCACCTTTGTGGAGTGGGACCACTGTTGCTGTACGCCATTCCTTGGGTACATACCCTGTAGTAAGGCTGAGATTGAACAGTGACTTTATATGAGGGTTTAGTTCTTCTTGGAGCTTGCGTAAGACGCAGCCCGGGACACCGTCTGGTCCCACTGATGCTGTGTTTTTTGCTTTGGAGAGGGCAGCTCTTACCTGTGCATCTGTGATCTCAGGAAGGCTACACTCTGTTGGGATAGACATTAGCTCTTTTGGGGGGGAAGGGGGGGGGGAGTTTGCACTGAACCTTTCTGCCAGGGTGTTGGCAATGTCTGTGGGTTCAGTGTATTTTTTGTCATTTTGCACTAACTCAGAGCATATCTGGGAGTTTCCTCCCAGGTTTCTGACATAACTAAAGAAGGCCTTGTGATTATCTTTAGTGTCTTGTGCAATTTTTCTTTCGAAGCTGGCCTTAGATGATTTTATGAGGGATCGCAGTTTCTTGCTAGTACTGATCAGAGACGCCTTCCCTTTTTGGGATTTTGCTCTATCATATAGTAGCTTTCTCCTTCTGTTGTATAGCTTATTTATGGCCGGGGTCCACCAGACAGGTCTCCTGCCTTTGGAGGAGTGAGTCTTGGTTTTATTTGGGATAGCATGCTCCATGCATTCCTGTAGGTGTCCATAGAATACTTTTGTAAAGGATTCTGCATTTTGGGCCGTATTTTCCACTGGTCCTGGTGCTTTGAAGGATTCCACCTCGGTTTTGAGAAGTGTGAAGTTTGCTTTTGAGAAGTTCTTCACCATGGTTTCCTTAGCTAGGGGTGGGGATGGAATATGGATGTCCAGTGAGATTTGTTTATGGTCTGATCTTACCAATGAGTGGTATACCTCTGGTGTGGAACATAGAGACCCCATGTTGGTGATGACCAGAACCAATATGTTTTCCCCTCTTGTGGGAGTGGTGACCAGTTGTTCCATAGCATTTGAATTTATAAATTCTAGGAACCGTTGGGCGAGGGTGTTTGGGCTTGAGTAGTTTTCCCAATCAATGTTTGGGTAGTTGAAGTCACCCAATATAATGGTGTTTGGTGAGACCTTCATATTCTCCAGTGTTCTCATGAAAGCCGAGTGAGGTTCCTGTGTTTGGGAGGGTGGTCTGTAGCAGGCTACAAACTGAAAGGCAGTTTTGCCCACTGTTAGTTGCACATGGATGGTCTCCGATGCTTCGTGCAGTGCCACTAACCTGGAGGTGTGGGTATCTTTGATGAATATGGATACTCCCCCTCCTTTTGTGATTCGGTCTGAGTTTTGGGGCCAGAATCCATTGTATGAAGTATAACCTGTTAGTGCTGGGGTGCTCTCGGGAGCCTTGAACTAGGTTTCTGTTACTGCATAGATATCAACATTCTCCATACTGAGGAGAGTCTCGAGTGTGTGCATCTTGAAGTTTAGACTTCTGGCATTGAGCAGCATTACCCTTAGTTTTTTTTTCTTTGTGTTGTCTATGGAGGTGGGTTTGTCTTTTGAGCCTTGCCTAAAAAAGGCACTATGGGGGAGGCAAGAGCCTTTGCCAGTATTCGAAAACCTAGGGGTGACAGGTGCAAGCCGTCCCTAGCGAAGCAACGTGGCTTGTCGAGCATGTCATCCCAGGCTGACAGACACTGGATCCCCTTTGAATGACACCAATACTTTAGCCAATTGTTAAAACAGATAATTTTGTCTTTATACTGTGACATCATTCTTGGTGAGGGTAAGATGCTACTCAAGGTCAGGGTCATACCAGCCTGGGCTACATGATCAAAGAGCTCCTCTACATCTTTTTTCATGTAGTCCAGGGAGGTACATCTTAGGTCATTCACACCAGCATGGACAATGACGGAGTCATATTTGTACTTGCTTTGGAGTGACCTGAGTGCTTGTGTTATGTGGCGGATGCTGGCACCCGACAGGCAGCTTACAGTGACCTTCTCCTTGTTCAGCCTGGTGAGTGGGATGTCAGTGTGTCTGACAATAGAGTCACCTATTACAAGTGTATTACATGTATTGTTTAGCCTTAAGGGTTGTGACTGCGTGGCACACTGACTTTGTGAGCTATGTGCTACGTGGGTATTGTTTCGTGGTAGGGGTTGCTTGGATGTCTGCTTTGGAGGTCTCTGCTGCTTAGGCAGATTTTTATTTAGAGCCTCCGAGTATGTTTTTGTGTGTTTATGCGTTTGGTTTGCTGATCTATGTGAGACTGGATTTGTGGTGTGTGCGGTTACCTTCTCCTCCTGACAAGCTCTGCCAGTACTGGGTTGAGAGAGCTTAGCCTCCAGTTTGGCTATATAATTGCATCTCTCACATATATTCGAGCTTGTTGGGAGGAGGAGAGGGTGGTCTGTATACATAAGGCAGTTGTAACATTGCCTCAAGATTCTCAGATTCACCAGCTGGACTGGAGAGTAAACCCGAAACTGACCTTTGGACATGCCTGAATAATATAGGGAACTACTTATTGACTGATCAGAAAGAACCAATAGGGAGCAAGTGCTTAAAAGGAGTATAAGAGGATGTAGTGCTTAAGTTTATTTGTGTTTATCTATGAGATTACTTATACGAGCAAGTGCAGGGCTTTAGAATGAAAATAGAGTGCTTATTTTGAGCAGTTCTAAGGGAAAAAGTGAAGACCAGATTTTGTGGAGCCGGGAATACTTTAAACCTGTTTAAGCGGTGCTGCCCGACCCTGCTCTTTGCGCAAGACCACGCAAAACGACAGTTGCAGGGTTTTAAGATAGAGAGATCAAGGAGTTTGGAATTGACCCAAAATGGCCAATAAAACTACAGCTTCTAGGCAGTAACCACTCCTACAGGGACAGGCAGGCTGCTCAGTGTTAACCACTGCCACTGGTGAACACAGAGACTTCCCTTTAGCCCAAGCAAGCACTGGCCTCCAAGAAACTTACAAACAGTTCAGAACAGAAAATCTGTAACTGAACTTTCTTAAATTTCAGAAAGTGGGAAAAAAGCAAGATTTTTTTTGTTTGTTTTAGTTTAAAGGTAGCAGAGATACACAAGTAGCAAAACTTCAAATTTGTATGTTTGGAAACTGAGTTTGAATTTTTACTTAGATACCCACTATTTATGCAAGACACTATGTGAGCCTTTTCATTATCCTGTTTGGTTTACTGGTCTGCAGCTGCATGGTCACATGCTACAAGTGTTTGGTGTTTATTGTAGAAAGTGGAACAAGTAGTGTGGTTTTGTATATTCTCCAGAGGGTTTCCTTAAATTTTTCCTCATGTTCTTACATCTGACAAAACATGATACTTACTAACTACTCTAAATTATCACTACGTGTAAGCCTTAATGTTACCCTTGTATTCTTGTATATTGATATAAAATATCCATATGAATTAGTCCACTCAACCAGTTTAACAAATAATGAGATAAATGTAAATAAAATGATAGAAATAGTTTTAAGGAGAGTGGTACATGAGCAGTGCCACTACAGAGGTGAGGCCTCAGAACATTTCTAATTTTCTTGCTGTACATTCTGAAGAAATCTAAAGTTTATGTGTTTTTTTCTGGAAAACTGCAACAAAGTATGAGAAGGAGCTCTAACCATTCAGTGTAACTGCAGAAACCCACAAAGAAAGAACAGAGTAATATGAAAGGAGAATGTGTGTGTCAGAGTTTGGAAATCTTTCATACTGTTTTTTAGGCCCCCAGTCTTCCCACAACTTTTAAGTAAAGCCCCACTGATTCACTTGTCCAGTACTTCCAGGCATCCAAGGACTTTGGGTGTGAGACATGAGAGCTGGAGCCTATGATAAGTCAGAAGGTTTTACCAGGTTTCACATTTCAAAATGAGCTTGCTTCTCAGTCATTTTATTTGCTCAGTGTTACCTGCAACATCTCCCAAAGTACTAAACTTACAGAGATTTTTTTTTGTAAATGTTATTCATGTACTTAAAGTGTGTTAAGCAAGGTATAGCTCTGATCCACCAAGACCATTTTCAGACTCAACATTGCATAAATACAACCAAAGAAACAGTAAACTTTAATCAAGATTAACACAATCATGGTAATGTAAGGACAAGCTTAAAGGACATATAAGTCATTTTGTAGATAACACGAATGAACACAACCATAAGTAGTAGCAAACAAAGTCAGTCGGTGGAGTTTTACAACCATAAGTAGACGTGATACAATAATTCAGGCAGTAAAATAGCTAAGAATTACAACATCATACAGTATAATGTTTCTATGAGGAGAGCAATATACAAAGGGCAAACTATTTACACTATCTTCTACTTTTGGGCAAAGGATGTGAAGCAGAGTGAGGAATGAGTCAGATGAGGGAAAGAAGAGAAAAGAGGGAAACAGAAAAGCAAAAAACTAAAAAAGGAAGTGTGTTTGAGGGGTAGAGGAGATGTTTGCTATTATATCTTTCCTAAGTTGAGGAGATCATGCCAATACTATAGGAGTTTCGGGACATGTTCGTTAGTAAACCAGTGTGCACCCACTTGACGAAGCACCATGCAGACACAAGGTCTCGGTGATCCATCAGAGACTTTATAGTGTGTCACCAAGTTAACAAGCCCCTGAGAGAGGAACTGCTGAAAACGTTGTATCCGAATGTAATCCAGGAGTATAATAGTTAGTCTTAGTGTCGTATGACAAAATACGAGCTAATAAATAAACATATTGTTCTACTTGCAATGCACAATAATAGCTTATGTTCCTCACACCTAATCTGAAATTGTCTAAGTCTAAGAACCCAGCTAGTGGAGGAAGAGAATGGGTGGAAAGTGGGTGGGAATCAGATGAGGGGTCCTACCAAAATTAAGTCCCACATTTGCTAACACCAGCCCTACCTACAACATTTAAGCTGATCATTTGGAACATGAGCTGTCTATTGCCCACCAAACTGGTCCTTCTTACTTGCAATAAAGGCTACTCAGAACTAAGGGTGCCACATCTAATGAAGTTTTGCATGCTATTTCCCCTGCCTCATGACCTACTAGACAATAATGAAATGAATAAAATATTACCTCCTTCTTCTGCAGTGTGGTCCATACCACCTGCATCTTGGAGTCCAACTTCACTGCATAAACTTGGACTTTCTTCCTTTCACTGCTTGGTTAACTAGAAAACAAAATTGTCATTTTATAATACTCTGGCTTCCTTCTTACCAAAACATACAGTATACATGTATGGTGCAAACACATCATTTGGTCAGAACAACATTTGTTTTCACATACTTTGTTGAAGGTAAATATGATATGGTGGAATCTAATATCTTATAATAAATGGACCCTAAATATGGTAAATCACAGTGAACTTCCAAATGTTGCTTTTTAAGGCAATTATAATTACAATTAAGTGATATACTTCAGCTGACCTCGTTTCAACTGAAAATAAGTGAAGAAGATAAGCAAATACTACCAGTAAAAGAATGAGCGATTGAACAATACCAGTTGGGGTTAGTGTTAAACAGAAGACTGATGGAAACTCGAAGCCAAGCAGAGACTCTTGGAATGGGAGAAGTTCTGCTTTGAAAATCTGCTCCACAAAACATTTTAAAGTTAGGTTATTTCCTGTGCAGGGCCACTTCTTTTTCACTGTTATCAGACAATGTCTTTTTTTTTTTTATTTTTAGTGTAAAGGGCACCCGATCTTAAAGTGCAGTTTTATTATGTTTACATTTTTACTTTGTTTTGCACAGTGTTAATTTCTACACAAATGTGTACTGTATTATTCAGTAACTGAAAAAAGCACTGCCTGTTGCATATGGTACTTTTTAAACACACTAATCCATAAGGCTGTTGGTTCAATGTGAGGATCATATATGTTTAAATCACTCAGTGTTATATACTGATGCATTTTTCATGAAAATGAGTAAATTGGATAAAAGTTACATTTTTTCAAACTTAAATAAATTTATGAAGGAACAGAAATGCACAGTATACTGGAATTTCACAAGGCAAAATGTAGGATGACTACTTTAAATTGCTATTCACAGTAAACACCATTCTACTGCAAAGTGAAGGCAAAGTTAAAGACATGCAATTCAGAGAATATATCATTTCACTAAAAATAAAGTGTTGTTTAGAAATGTACAGTAAAGTCTAAACTGTGGTTACAAATATTTTAAACCAGACTATTGTAGGGTTGAAAATCTTAAATCTAAGCATTTGATAATATATATTACATTGGTAATTATACATAACTGTACTATTCCATCTAAGACTTTGTACATTACTTTTCAAATATCATCCTATTGAAGTCTGTAATAGAACTTCCCAGTGTTCAAAAATATAACATTTAGTAATGCATATAAAAGCAGATGATGAAATAGTAAACTATCAGTCAGAATTATCATCACAGAGTTTATTCAAGGGAAACTTTTGTAGTTCTGTATGTGGTAGTAGTGTATTCTAACGCAGTCACGTCTTACAAGAGTCCTTAAAATGTCTTTAGCTGCCATTCTGCAAGAGTACTGAACACTTTGCTTCATTTTTACCTTATCTTAATGACTGATTTTCAAAATATCTGCTGCAATAGTTTACACGATACACATTTTAAGATGTATCACTTGTTCCAAAAAACATTGAATCCCAGAAGAGCTTTAATCCCTATTTATATCAGTTTGTAGATATAGAAATCATTACATACAACATTGTTTATTATGCACCTGTCCTTTTCAATTCCTTGCAGGATAAGCAACATGTATTAATATGCAAGGTGAATGTCAAACTTTGTGCATATATTTAATTTGCTAGTACTTTCTAAATGGTTCATATTTTTTACTTTTATAGAATGTCAAACTTTATATAAATAATTTGCTAGCACTTTCTAAATGTTTCATATTTTTATTCTTATATTTTCATTATTGCAGTACTAATATAGGTTTGTGTCAGATAATTGAGTTTTCGGAAACTTAAACTTTATACGATTAAGACCATATGTTCTACTTTCTGAAAATTGAACGAAACAAAACAAGAAATATGTAAGTTTTTGCAGAAGGGTAAGCTACCCCAAATCCCTTGCAAATTATATATACCATCTTCATGATCGCACTACAGTAGAGAAAAGAGTAAATTAACAAATCACCACCGTACGACAATCTCCATACAAATGCCTTGAGTTTTTAGACACACAGACATATGGTCTTGACCATATGAAGTTTGAGTTTCCAAAAACTCATTAATCTAACATAAACCCAAGAATATTAACTTCATGAAATGTAGTAGCAGTACATTTAGTGCATTAACAACATTGGAGATATCAGTAAAGCATCCTCTATGGATTATCATTTTGCTGACAGTTTCATAACTAACCAGTTTACTGAATATCTGGATGCTAAAACAGACTTCTAAAACAGTAACAACTGCACTTTTTTGCCTTAAGCAAAGTATGTGATAACTCTAGTATAGATCCCTGTAGTATTCTTGGACTGTGCAATAAAAAAACTCCAGGATCCAGTGACATGAATTTTGAAGTCAGGTTTTAATAAACAGATTGATGAGTATTATCTCCAGGATTCACAGATATTTTTTTCTCTTGCACTAATTGCTTAATGCGGGTTGGCCAATTATCATGATAGATAGAAATTCCAGTTCAGAGAATGATATATCTGCAGTGAGAAACACTTCATTAGTGGCTCATTACCATGTTTCTGAACTGCACACTCCACTGTCAGACCTGGCTGCGTTAGTGTTCCTCCCCAACATCCTGTGCATTACTTTACCAGTGGCACCCCATAGATGTGCATACACACACACACACACACACACACACACACACACACACACACACACACACACACACACACACACATTTGTGTAGCCTTGTTCATGTCCCTACAGACATGCATACATCCATCCACACACTGACGACCTTACCTATACCACACATATTTCCATAGGAGTGAATGGGTTCACTTTTTCCTCCTACAGTAAAATTGACTCACCAAGCTAGCCTATATAATTTGGTACCCTCAAGTACTTCCAGGGGAGAACATGTGGCTTGTTAACATTAGCAAGTAACCCAGACTAGCAAATTAGCATGCGACTTTACCCATAAAACCACTCTTTGCATTAAGGCCCTCTTTAGGGAACACCCTCAGTTGTGCTTCAATATAGACAGGGATGAACTTTGTTTTATGTGAATGGAGAGTCTGTTCCAGAGCAGAGGTACCTCTGGGAGATATACCTGTCCCTGTAAACTATCCTTTTGATGTTGCAGAAAAGGTTTAGCTCCATAGACTATTTCTGATGCCATTTAACTTGCTGATATACAGTAAATCTATTAATATTGGGTCAGAGGATGGCTTGTAAGCCAGACACCAGTCACCTCTTAGCAGTCTTTAGGATACTGAGTATAGTGACATGCTTGGAAATAGTCCATGTATTACTTGTTTCGGCCTTGTATACTTTTAGTAAGGTATCTCTGTGGGTGTTCCAGTTGTTGCATGTGTCTGGACAGATACGTGCTATAGGGGGCATTATATTCAATGATTGGCCTAATGAAGGCTGAGTAAAGGGGGGCAATGACATCCATATATTTAGACACAATTCCTTTGTTTATACCTGCAAAAAGCAGGTGTTTTATTTGTTTTGTTGTCAATTTTTTGGTGTTATGTCATTCAACATTTTAAGGCTCAGTGTTGTGCTGACCTTTCATTTGATCATTTGACAGTATAATAGGAACCCTTCAGAAATTGATAAATATATTTTGCAGAAGAAAAGTATATCTTGTGCTGTGATTTACATTTGGAATGACACAGATGGTCATAATGCACAATGTCACAGGCACTGGTTCCAATGATGGCCACTGACACTTGTTCTCTCAGCAATAGCTGATGCTGATTCGGGCTTATCCATATACCTGTGCACTAAAAAAACATTTTTCTTCAGAATAGGTTTATTCTGCAGTACAGTGCACCTATTGTATATGTTTGTGAATCACTGTACTATATTAATGCCATATTTGCTAAATCTATTTGCCAAATACAAAGATTTCTAATTTCCACTCTATTATGCAGTCATTTTCTTGTACTGCATACTATGCTATTTTTCCTCTTGCAAGGCCAAGCTTTGTCTCTGAATTTCCCATATTCATCCTGCCACTTTCTACATTATTTTTGTACTGAATATTGTACTAAAAATCTATGAATCCCAGGTAGTTCATAGGACAACTTAATTAATTTAACATTTGCTGACTGGGAAAGTCCGACTAGGACAGAGCCTATTTTCAGCAGAGGCCCAGGAAGAAATACTCCATCTGCATGTCTGTGGAATGTGGTTGGAAACCAGAGTATCCAGAGGAAACCCACACAAACCCATGGAGGACATGCAGACTCTGCAGAGAAGGCACTCCAGCTGAGAATCGAACCGCAGAACCTCTTGCTGTAAGGTGACAATGTTAACCGCTGCACCACTATTGTATAAGAAATCTAAATTCAGCACCCCCTCCCTCCATTTAAGACAGGCTCCTGTCTGATCCTAGGCTGGACATCTCTACACCAGATTCTTTTGGAACTTCTGCAAAACAGCTGCAGAAAAAGACAGAGAGCTATCACCATCACATTGTTGTTTTTAGAATTGTATTTTGTATATTTAACTGACTGAAATAGCAATATGACTGAATTCTTTACTCCTAAAATAATGCCATGGTCATATCTGACATATTGAAGACTTTAGAGTTTGAGTCAAAGTTTTACACCTAGAAGACTCGGCTATCAAATTTAGCTAGCAAATATTTCAATAAAGGAAATAAACTTGTCACTACGTGGACACTACTAAATTAGATAAAATGACAGAAAGCATGACTGAAATACTTTTTAAACTGTTTTCTGCAGAAGGCAAGGCTTTGCATCCCTTTTGTGAGGATCTGAACCTGCCATATTCCCTCCTAATATGTGCCCAGCCAGACTTCATACCATGTGCGTTGCTTAACATGTCTTCTATACATCACTAGAAGGTCATGTAAGAACCTCCTAATAAAGTATTCTCACTCAGACTTAAATAAACGTGTACAGTGAAATATTACATTTTCTATAGAAGTCAATGTGTTTTCCTTTAATACAGAGTTGTAAAACCTCAGCATGCGAATATATTAGTAAAGGAGCGTAAGGCATAGCCCCAACATGGGGTACATGGGGCATGACCTCCAAAAATACATCTAAACATGTGCTTTATTACACAGTTGCACAGTGGCAAATTTTCAAGTCAACTGCACTTCATTCATTTGCTTTCTGTCAAAAGCCTTTAAGTTTTTTAATGTTCTGTCTGAGTAAAACCAGGACATGTGGACAGCAGTTGAAGAAAACCAAATAAAATAACAGGAGAAAAAAGTGAAATGGGCAAGTAGCTTATTTTCAGAAGCATAAGTTCAAAATATATTATGAGAAAATTTAAATGTGGTAGACATTTCCTAATACAGAAGTCATTTTAACATCAGTTATGATATGAAGATAATTTGAAACTTATTTTAAGATTAATTAAAGAAATGGTGGAAGAATGGAAGGAATGAAGGAAGGAAGGAAGGAATGAAGGAAGGAAGGAAGGAATGAAGGAAGGAAGTAATGAAGGAAGGAAGGAATGAAGGAAGGAAGGAAGGAATGAAGGAAGGAAGGAAGTAATGAAGGAAGGAAGTAATGAAGGAAGGAAGGAATGAAGGAAGGAAGGAATGAAGGAAGGAAGGAATGAAGGAAGGAAGACAGGAACTCCATGGGCTAGCACTACTAATGCATTCTTCTTGTCTTCTAATGTATTTCTGTTTGTTGAGTCAGATACCTATTTGTGATTTGTTTATCTTCCTACATAAATTTTAAGAACTTGTACTCTTAAGATCTCTCACCATAATGAACATCTTCTATTTGTGCCTTGGTGTTCTTGGACTATCAAAACTTCTTCCTCCCAACAAATCTGTATTTAAATGGCCATCTCTTAAAAATATGAAAATACAGTATCAATGTATCAAGACGTACATGATCATGAAATAGGATTAGACATGTAGAGATACAGCCAAGTATACCAAAGCTTGTGACGTAGCCTGGTTACATGGCTATTTGCTTTACTTTTTCTAGAGCACATATGTGTAATTTGTCATTTTTTTATCTCATTACCATCTTCTCTTCCACCTTCTAAGGGAATACTTAGCTGCATCAAGGATCTGAGAACTAGACAAGGCTCAAATAATTCACCCCAATTCCCACAGGCCAAAAAATCCTATGGAAATTATCACTACTTATGCACTATCCCTAAATTAATACATTTCAGAGTGGCTCCTCTCTCCGTCTTTCTCTCTCTCTCTCTCTCTCCGTCTCTCTCTCTCTCCCCTCTCCCTCTGCCTTTCTTTCGGTCTCCTTCTCTCGCTCTCTCTCAATTTCAAGGCAATTTGCCTCAGTGAAGTAATGCTGAGATGGCAGACAGTAAAAGCTTCTGATCTCTGAATATTAGAAATGCTAGGTAATTTGGACCACTGTAAAATATTCCATGATGCCAATGAGGTCTTCTTCCCCTTACCTGTGCAACCATTTTTGTTTTCTAGGCAATCACAGTGATTGCATTCACCCATATACACACTCCCATACTAAAATACAAGACACTTAATTTACTTTCCAGAATATCACCCATGTTATGTGTCCTGACATCTAACAGATTGAAGCTACTTAACAGTAGCTTATAATAGTCACATTCTAGTTTTCCCTTCTCTGTTAGCTATTATCTGAACAGCATTCTCTGACATGGGAGAACAATGGCACAAATAAGCACCCCATTATAGTTCCATTGAGACTGCAGTGAATATGGGCTTTCTGTGGGTGCATTAGCAGCAGAACTCTTGAAGAGTTTGTGTGATTGTAATTTAAACACAACACAACTACATTTCTCCCAGACATCATTCACAGCATGTATCTTCTTAGTTCTGAGCTAGTGCCTTGTGCTGCTATTATATGTCCTAGATATTTTCCTTTTATTGTCTATAACTGATCAGATGAAAAATGTCTTCCAATTTTTCACTTTTACATGGCATATTTTTCATTTTTTTAGATTACAGTCTTTCGAATGGGATCAGAGGGACAACAGGACATTGAAATGGCTATATTAACAGCTCTGCTCAAAGGTATAGTTTTCATTGGTGATACAGGAGAACAAAGGATACTCACTCTGAAGAGTGTTAGCATCTTTTTCCAAGCATACATTTCTCAGTCTTACAGAATTCTTTGTAGTGTGAGACATCTATTAATAAGAAAGTACATTTTTTTTTTTTTTATTTTCAGGAACAAATGCATCTGCACCAGATCAGCTGAGCCTAGCACTAGCATGGAACAGAGTTGATATTGCACGCAGCCAGATTTTTGTCTTTGGACACCATTGGCCAGTAAGTTCTTAGAATTTTATATACTTCCTGATTAAGCAGCAGCAATTTATTCATTCTCTACTTCCATTTCTTCATTTATAATCTCATACATGGAATAAAATAAAATAAAGTAAAATATAATATATCTAGAATGAATTTACGACCTTGAAAACAAAGGTTGCTTTAACACGGTTTCAAAGAGATGCATCTGTAGCATTTCTCCCGGGCCTCCGCTGAAACTGGCTCTGTTCCAGGTCAGACTTTTCCAGTAAACAAATGTTGAATAAATAAAATAAATATATAAAATACATAATATTATATATATTATTAAATATATATTACACCAAAGCCAATTCTGTGGCTAAAAATAGCTACCCAAGCCAAAGACAATCACAAGGCATTTGTTTAGTTATGTTCATAATCTCAATGCAGCAATGCGCTGAGCTGATTGTAAATGGTATTACCTACAATGGGGCTGAAGATATGGCAAATCTACTAGCTGATAATTTCTAACTTTACCTCTCCCTCCCCACTGTCTGTCCCTCAAGATATACCTGAAATTTACTCACCTCCAGCTATCACACGAGACCAAATCTTAAAAGTGCTATCAAATGCTAAAAATATTGCATCAATGGGTCTTGACTATATCCGTGAGTGGATCATAAATAGTATGAAGCACAATTTAGCCACACCCCTTAACATGCTTACTTTCCAGCTCTAAACCCATAAGTCTGACCAGCTTCATTTGCAAAGTCATGGAATGACTTATTGTGGAATTAATCTGTCAGGACATATGGAACCTCCAACTATTGGACCCATCTCAGTTTGGATTCATCAATGGCAGCTCATGCTTACTTAACCAGGTGGATTTTTTGGAAAGGTCACCAAAGCAATGGGTGACAGCAAAATGGTGCATACCAAATACCTTGACCTGGCCAACACTTTTGACACAATTTTCCACTCAGGCATAGTAGAAAAGCTAAATAAAAAAGGAATAAACCCCTATTTCACCCCACTGGATTGATAACTGGCCCACATATAGGATGCAGATAATCAAAATAGGGGAAATTAGCTCCACAAAGAGACTAATCATCAGTGGAGTCCTCCAGGGTTCTGTGCTGGGACTACACCTGTTTGGCATCTACTTTTCTGAAGTAAAAGCCAACACCAAAGTGCTCTGGCTGACTACATTTGCAGTTGACTACAAGCTAGGAGCAGTCCCCAAATTACTTAGCCATTCTGCAGGAAGGTTTGTCCCAAATAAATGACTGCTGCCAAAATCATGGTCTGAAACTAAATGTCAGAAAAGCATTATTGCATCCTTTGAGAAGTCACCTACCCTAGAGGACTACTCCATTAACTGTACATCCCTAAGAGTTGACCCATTTGTTCACGATTTGGGAACTTAACTGGACAGTGACATAACTTTTGACCAACGTGTATGTGTCTATTGTTGTAAGAAAGTCTTTCTGTATTACACAGATTATAAACAAAGGTATCGTGTCTCAATCTGGGGATGTCATTGCCCCCCTTTACTCAACCCTCATTAGGCCAATCACTGAATATAATACTCCCTCTGGCATGTATCTCCAGACACAAGCAATAACTAGAACTCCCACAGAGATACCTTACTAAAAAATACAAGGTCTAAACAACATGTTCTACATGGAATGGCTCAAAGCCCTGTCATAATACTCAGTATCCTACAGACTGCAAAGAGATGATGTGTGTCTGGCATACAAGGTATCTCCTGACCCATTTCTGATCAAATTACTGCACATCAGCAAGTCAAATGGCATCAGAAATACTTAGCCTAGGCATCTAAACCTCTTCTGCAAATTAAAAGAACAGCTTGGAAGGACAGATATATAGAAATAATTGGTCTAAGGATCTGAACTTCTTCTGCAACATCAACAGAATGGTTTGGAAGGACAGCTATATATCCCACTGGATACCATTGCTGTGGAGCAAACTCCCCATCTACATAAAACAAAGTTCATTCTTGTCTATACTCAAGCACAAAATTTAAATCTATGGATGGGAAACAGAAAGTGTACCCCCGGACTGCCTCCTGTACTACTACTAATAGACAGAGGTAGCTTCTAAATTATTTATCCCATGCATGGGATCACCTCAATTTATCTACGGTATGATCCCTGTTATTCTCATCATTGGTATTATATAATTATAGACCATGGAATGGGTAAGGCTAGTCTAATACTAAATGGGGCAAGTTATTTCAAGCACAAAAAAGGAAATTGTCCAAGCCTAAAATGGCCCGTGAGGGCAATTAACCTAGTACTTCTATAAATGTTGGTATATTCTTCTGTCATATGATAGCACAAAACTGAACAATGACCCATGGACCACATTTACTGAGAATAATCATTTCTACTTACATAAAAATAAATGTTTACTATGCTGTTGGAAACTTTGAAAATATCCAAATATGTCACTAAAGAAGTAACTCAAGCTTTCAGGGGATATATGAAGACAGTCAATATTTCATTCATTTTGCAACTGCAAATGAATTTTTGAACTCTGTACTGAAGTCAGCAATTGTATAACCTCTCTTTTTTGGTTGCCTTTGCAAAAGTATAAATGAAACAAATAGTATTAGATAGCATCTGAGTGCCTTCACACTAAAGAATGAAACAATTAGCCAGAGAATACAGGAAAAGCTCAATTCTTTTTGCAATGATGGTAAGGATGACCACATTTCATTCTGATGTCAGATGGGCAGCTTTGATGATTTCCATAACAGGAGTCCTCATAAGTTTAGTTTCCTATTGGAAATAAATAATATAAAATTGCCATTTGTGATACTGAAAAAATGTTCAGTTTTTAATCAGAAATCCATGCTAAACGTAATGGACAAAGTCAGAAGATAACAGGCTAAATGTAAGGTCATTGTCTTCATATGCTAGCCCCAGAGTGAACAAAAACAGTGTTGCAAGATATGCAGAATGGGGCTACCGCTGAACAGAGTTACATAGCTAGCAGGGATATTCAAGTTGAACAGACCAGAAAACATCACAGTTATTAAAGAAAACAGTCAGCCTTTCATTAACCCAAATGTATTCTTTCTATTATTGTGAATATCTACAATTTCTGTTCAAACATCAGCCCTCTCATCACATAGGAAAAGAAAATGTGCCTAAACCACTGAAAAAAGTTATCAATCAGCAACTTTGAATTTATAGAAAGATATCATAGAAGAGGTACGCTTAAGTTGGTCAACACTCATGACACCAATGACTTTACTGCCCCTATTTGAACAAAATCCAACAATCATCCTGTGCTAGTCTTAGTTAATTTACTTAACTACATTGTGAACTGTGCTGTCTAGGAGTTACATTTTAATCCATCAACTACAAATTGTATTCTTAAACCTGGCTGCTATTCAGCGCTTATTAAAATTATAGCTCTATATCACTAATCAAGTAGTATATCAACATGTCACCTAATTCAATTGCGACTGAAAATTTTAAATTAGAAGGCTTGGGGATCCTTTCATACTTTCCATCAAGTTTCATACTAGTTAGAATCAAGGCAATAATATCCCCCTAAAACCATAGCAGTGTCAGTGGCACAAGAGATAACACACTTACCTTTGTTGCAGAACGATGTTGGTTCTAGTCCTATACCACATAGCTGGATTGCTGACACTGCAATACAACAGAAGGGGTGCTGTACTCCTGAGTGTGTTGTCCTTTAGATAAGACATTAAACTGAGGCCCCATCTTCCTGAGTTGGTGGTAGCTCAGGTGGATGTAAAAGTACTCACTGCACCTATCAAAAAGTGAAGGTGTCCTTTATTTATATGCAAAAAGAACTCTTATTTATAACATATTTATATATTTACAAATATTTATAAATGTACAACTATATAGATATAGGTTCATAGGCTGATACTAGGCTATCTGCCCAAAGGCAGTTAGAAGCCTAGCCAGAATGTGTTGGCTTTCGCTGCCCCCATAGATTAGTTCCCTGTGCCTCTGTCCAGCAGAGCCACTGAAGTGATCCCCAGGGTAAACTTTCTGTTTCCCATCTACTCGTCAAGGTTTCTTTTGAAGAGTGTTAGTGAGGAGCTCTGCCTAATGCAGATTGGAATTTTGTTCCAAAGCATGGGAAGTCTCTGGGACAGGAATCTATCCCTCTAGCACGTCCTATTTATTGTTGTGGTGAGGTTTAGATCCCTAGAGCATGTGGCTTGAGGGGATAAGGTTTTCTTTAGGTGGAGCATGTCCATCAATTTTGGGTTGGACATGGCCTTGTATGTCAGGCAGAGAGCACCTCTGAGTAGGCAGTATGCAACCGAGTACAACTGGAGTTTCTTCATTCGAGCTGCATAGGGCATCTGTTTGAGGCCAGTGATCCTCTTGGTGAGGTACTTCTTTGGTCTTTCCAGCTGTTGCAGGTGTCTTGTAAGGTGCATCTCAAATGGGGCATTGTACTCTATGATGGGTCTGATGAATGATGAGTAGAGGGGCACAATGACCTCTTTTGATCTGGATGTGAACCCTTTTGAGTTTAGGTGGGCCACATAGAAGGATTTTCTAACCACTTTGGCAATGTGATTATCAAAGGTGAGATTACTATCTACTTGGGTCCCCAGATCCCTTATTACGTCTTCCGTATTTAGGGAACTACCACCTATGTGGTAGTTTGTGGGTTCTTTGCTTTTCCAAAGGGGATGACTATGCACTTTTTAGCATTTAGCTTGAGGCCATGATTTTGACACCAGGTATCCATCTCAGTGAGACCCTTTTGGAGGATGTCTGTGTCAGCCGGAGAGTCAATTATAGCCCCTAGTTTGCAGTCGTCTGTGAACTTGGTCAGCCATATTCCTCCTGTGCTTGTCTGTGCCTCTGAGAAGTATATGCCGAACAGGAGGGGTCCTAGGACTGAGCCCCGGGGAATGCCACTTGTAACCGGTTTAGAGTCAGACCTAGCTCCCTCAACTCTCACTATGTGGGTTCTGTCCGTGAGCCAGTTGGCAACCCATCTTGTGATGTAGGGGTTTATGTTCAGGCTGGTGAGCTTGTCTATTATTAGCTTGTCTAGAATGGGGAATGGTGTCGAAGGCCTTTGCGAGGTCTAGGTAGGCTGTGTGTGCCACCTTTCCTTCATCTATAGCCTTGGTAACTGTCTCAAAGAAGTCCACCAGGTTTAGGAGGCATGCTCTGCCCTTAACAAAGCCAAACTGGGTTGGTTCCAGTGTTTGGAGGTTCCCAATGTCTCTGTTAATGAGTTCCATGATGACGTGCTCCATAGCCTTGCAGACCAAGCTAGTCAGGCTTATAGGGCGATAGTTCCCGGGGTCTGGTGTGGCTCCACCTTTGTGGAGTGGAATAACTGTTGCTGTGTGCCACTCTATGGGTATGTAGCCTGTGGAGAGGCTGTGTTTGAACAGTGTGTTTAGGTGAGGGGTTAGTTTGTCTTTGAGCTAGTGCAGGACACAGCCTGGGACACTGTCCAGTCCCATTAATGTTGTGTTTTTGGCTTTGGAGAGGGCTGTTTTAACCTGAGTGTCTGTGATTTCAGGGACTCTATAGTCTTCTGGTATGGTTATGGGCCCTTTTGGGGGTGAGAGGGGGGTGAAGTTTGGGCTGAACCTGTCTGCCAGGATGTTGTTGTTTCAGTGTATTTTGTGCCATTCTGCACTAACTCCAAGCAGATCTGAGCATTGCCACTTAGATTCTTGACATAGCTAAAGAATGCCTTGTGGTTATCTTTCGAGTCCTTGGCAATTTTTCTTTCGAAGCTCACCTTGGATGATTTTATGAGGGATCATAGTTTCTTGCTGATACTGATCAGGAATGTCTTCCCTTCTTGAGATTTTACTCTTTTCTGTACTAGTTTCCTCCTTCTATTGCATAGCTTGTTTATGGCAGGAGTCCACCAGACTGGTTTCCTTTTCTTGGAGGAGTGAGTCTTGGTTTTGCTTGGGATAGCACGATCCATGCATTCCTGTAGGTGCCCGTAGAATGCATTAGTAAAGGATTTTGCAGCTTGGACAGCATTATCCTTTAGCATGGGGGCTTTGAAACTTTCCACCTCGGACTTAAGTAACGTGAAGTCTGGTTTTGAAAAGTTTTTCACGGTGGTTTCCTTGTCCGGGGGTGGGGGCGGAATGTGGATATCCAAAGTGATTTGTTTATGGTCAGATATAACCAGCGAGGTGTTGAATTCCAGTGTGGAACAACAGTCGCCCATGTTGGTGATGACCAGGTCCAATATGTTGTCACCTCTGGTGGTAGTATTGACCAGTTGAACCAGGGCATTTGAGTTTATAAATTCTATACAATTCTATACACTATATACTACTCTGTTTACACATAATTCACAATTTCTTTTACAATCATACTAAATTTTCATTCGTTAGATACCATGCCTATCACCATCTGGTTTTAGTTAATATTGATGTTAAATCCATTTACTATTAAATATAGTTCCTTTTATTCTTTCATTCCATATAACCCATATAATATAAAATAACTTTGTATCTATTCTTTTAACATATTCTTTACTTCTATTCATATAATATCCATATTTAGTCATATCCATGTTTATTTTATCCACTTCTTTATATAATTGAAAAAAAATCTTCTTTACATTGTTTCCCTGTAACTTTTTTACTTTTGTACATTTCAAAAACACATGTTCCATAGTTTCTTCTTCTTCTTCACAATGTAAATATATTCTATCACTTTTTATATGGCATATTTGCTGGTAATTTATCTATTGCGAGTCTCCAAAAAAACTTGACATTCCATTTTCTGATTACACCATTTTCTTCTTGTTTTTATAGCTTTACTTTTTTCGTCTGTTAGATTTTCCCATGATTTTACATGGTAATGTTTTATCATTACATTCCTATACCATATTATTCTGTCTTCTTAGTTTTATTTTTTCCACAAAAATATTTTTATTAGTAACATTTTATTTCTTCATTTATAGGCTCTTTCTCTTTTACTCTTTTTTACCATACCCCAAAATTTATCATGCTTATATTTATGCAGTTTTACTACTCACTCATCTTTTTCATTTATTCACTTGAACACTTCAAGCAAATTTAGTAAAGCAGCATATACCACTGGATTAATTAACCCTAAACTTCCTTCCTCTTTATTTATACACAACACTCCTCTTTTTATTGGAGTTAATCTAGAACCTCATAAGAATGAAAATTTTATCTGCAATAAATCCTTTTCAAATACTGTAAATAACATAAATAAACTTGCTAATTATGGTATTTTTCCCATCAATACTGAATTTATCAACTAAGCCATTTTTCTGAATGATAATTAATATGTTCCCCAGAAAAGACAGGTTTATTTTATTTCTTCTATTGTTTTCCCCATTTAATTCTACTTATGTCTTTATTTCTAAATGTTATACCTCACACAAATTTTATTCAATGTAAAATATATATTCCCATCTTTTTTTATATCACCTAAACGTTTACTTTTTTTTCTTTATTTAAAGCCACCCCTATCACATATAAACACTCATTTGCACAAATTATTATTCTTTTATCCAAATTTTGTTTTTGAAATTATTATAATATCATCTGCATATATTAATAAAACTAGAATTCTTAACCCTTCAATTGCTTTATACCCTGCCTCCTTCATGTTGTGATTTATTTCACATACTATCACATTTGTAAGTAATGTAAAGAGTATACAACCTATTAGACATCCCTGTCTTACACCACTTTTTATGTATACCTCTTGGCATAACCAGCTATTTACAAGTGCATTTATTTTCTTATTACTATACACTGACATACATAATTTCCTAACTTTCTGACTTATATTATATTCTTTCATTATTACCCATAAGATTTCATGTCCAATTGTATAAAATGCTTTATTAAGGTATCCTATCATGATTTTCACTTCTCCTTTTCTATTCATAATATTATCATCCACAGTTTCTCTATCATTAACAGTTCTTGACAACCCTTCCCCTTTATACTATATATAGTATCTTCCATAATATTTTTCAGTTTAGTTTCACATTTCTTTTGCATTATTTTCATGTAAAGATTTTATAATCATTATTATTCAATATTATTGGTCTCCAGTTTTTAATTGTCTTCTATCTTCCTTATTCCATATAAATTTAAGTATTCCACTACATAATTTTTTATACATAAGACTTTCATATAACCATTCACTCAAAATATTTAATATATATATATATATATATTTTTTTTTTTTTTTTTTTTTTTTGCCAGTCCCTTACATTTTTATACATTTCATACCCTATTCTATCTGGTCCTGCAACAGAATCTATATTTATTTGTCCTAATACTTTGTCTAGCTCATTTAAAGAAATCTACTTTTCCAACTCTTTATTCAATTTAGTCAAGTTTTTTTTTACTTTCTGTGCTTTTGTTTTCACTACCTTAATTTATCTTTAAACTTTTCTTGCACATATTGTACTACACTATTCATAATCTTTTCCTCAGCTCTTTCTATTTTTCCTTTTACAATTTTTATTTCTCTCATTACACTATCAACTTCCTTTACTAATCTGCTTAAGCAACTCAATGCTCTTCTTTTTCCTTGTAAGATATCTTTGCTTATATAACAATCCTTGAATTTTTCTTAATTTCTTTAATATAATTATTTTTCTTTGTCAAAGTACTTTATGTCATTATGCTCTAAACCATCCAATGTATCATCATTATATGTTCTTTTATATTTTTCTTTCTCTGCTTTTCTCACTTCATATTACCACCATAAAAAACATTTTTTATATTTTCCTTACATATCGTCCACCATTCAGACCAGTTTTTATAAAATGTTCTCATAATAATATGATCTTTCCATACCTATATTATTAATCTCTTTCCTTCTTTTTCCTTCTTCATTCCATGCTTTCTCATATGTCCTTTTTATTCCTTTGCCTATTTTTATTTATTCCTTGTTTTCCTTTATATCTAGCCATATTGCAAGATGATCAGAAAATACTGTTTCAACTACCTCCCCTTCTCCTATCGCTATCCCTTCTTATACTATAAAATAATCTATTTCAGTTCTATACATACTTCTTTTATAAATCCATGAACTTTTAACTTACCACATCTTTCAGACATTCTTTTTATATCATTTCCTTTCTTTTTACACTTGCCTCTTAAATCATAATTAAAGTCGCTTGTGATTATAATGTTCATTTTCATCACTACATAGTCTAAAATATGATGAAATAAGATTTGCCCATAACCCCCATTAAAAAACGGACAGATGAATATATTTTTTTTAATGTGTAAATAATTGGATAACACTGATGATATGATGTATTTTTAAAGGTATATATGTGGGCTAATGAAAATGGGTTGGGACTTTATAAGTGAAACAGGATGTGTTGTCAGACAGATTCTGATGAAGTTTCCTGTTTTGGATACAAAAGCACTCAATCTTAGACTGTGAATAAAATGGTGTATGATTTAAAATGTTACACTTTTGGACTGTGGTATTACCGGTATTCTTTGGATTGAATATATATTGCTATAGGCTCCTTTCCATTGGGATTGCCTTTTTTGGTGCTGTATACTTCCAGCTAGAGGTGGTGTTATGAAAATAAGATTTACCTTTCTTTACAATTAGCATAAGTATATAATTTTCTAATTCTATATATATTTGTTCTTTCCATTTTAAATCTACAGTGCTTAATCTTCCCATTTTTGCTATAGCTGCATCTAATAACTTTACAGTGTTTCTACAACATATGGCTATTCTAGAACATCTCTCATTTCCCAAATTCCAGATTGTCTTTCCTCCCCATAGTTTCTCTGTTTGCAATCGTTCTTCATTTGTTAAAAACTTGTGCCTTCTAATATAATTACGTCTACATCACATATATCATACCACTACAGAATTCCTGATCTTCTTACTATATTATTAATACTGTTCACATTTACAGAAAATACTCTGAAATGTTCAATTTCCCTTAGATTCATATGTTCATAGTAACTATTAGGCTAGCTTTCTTAATAGGTCATTCTAAGCCTAGACAATTTCCCTCATAAAGGTGAAAATCAAACACTGCACCTAGTGACCCTCAGTTATTAACTGTACGTGTATTCTTTTTCATCCATTTCCTTTCTTTTCTGCTTTGTACTTATCCCTTTAAACTTTCTTTTTTTGTCTTTTACACTCTTACCAATAGAATTATTTGTTCACTACCTCCCAATTTCTTCCTTCTTCATCACTTATTTCAGAACCCTTTTCTATGTCTTCTTTATTATTATTTTTCCTCATCTAATTTTTCTATTTCTACTACTTCTGAATTTTTTCTTCTTGTTCATTTTCTTCTCTTTATATTTTTCCTTGCTCTTGTTTTAATTTTTGCAATTCATCCATAAATTTTCAATTTTGTTGCATTTTATAGGTTCATAGGTAGGTACTAGGCTATTGGCCCTAGGGCCTATATAAGCCTAGCCAAAAAGGTACCCTGGCTTTCACCACCCAAGAAAATTATTTTGCTTTGCCCCTGTCGAGCAGATCCACAGAGGTGATCCCTGCAGTGAATTTCCTATTTCCCATCCAATATAGGTTCACAAAATAACTGGCTCTGGCAGGCCTTGAATCCAGAAACCTGTACATCATAGTCAGAAACCATACCACTAGGCCATCTGGGATAAATTATGCATTACCACCATGAATTGCCCTGCCAAGCCTTGAAGCCAGGACCCTATGCACTACAGTCAGAGCAACATACCATTATGCCAAATCAGCTGTTTCATTTACAACATTTAAATTCACATTTTTTGCATCATGTCACATTTCCACAAAAAAATAACATGTTTGTCACAGTTATTATCAAATATCCTTCTTTTCCACAAAAAAAAAAAAAAAAAAAACATGTTTTGGGTTGGTTGTCACCAGTATTTTACAGCACTCCTATTTCCGTATTTATCATGCATGGTATATGTATATATATTTTTCTCTTTCTATTTTTAACACAATATTACAATCCCAGCCACCAGTCCATAAACCCCTTTTGTCATAAATGTTTCCAATGTCCAGTACTTCTTTACATAAAGTTTTCAAATAACCTTTCAAAGTCTCTCTTTCTACCTCTTTTTGAAACTGTACATGATTTTTTTTGTTTCCCTGTTAAATACGTTTATCACATAAAGATTACATGGGTTCATATGTTCATAGGTTCATAGGAGGTTAATAGGCTAGTGGCCCTATAGCCTTTATAATCCTAGCCATGTTAATCCCGGGTTGCCCAATTGCCCTTGGTTAGATGGACATACTTTACAGATCAGTACTGACTACTCTGTCCATGAGGAACATGGGTGCCACCCCAGGGTGAATTTGTGATCACCCATCCATTTGTTCATTTATCCAGGCTGCACTTCAATAGGGTAATCTGTTTCACATAAATTGGAAGTTTATTCCAGGGCAGTGGCAATCTCTGGGACTCTGGAGACATACCTGCCTCTCTAGCATGTTCTTTTAATGTCACTGTCAAGGTTGCGATCCCTACAGCAAGTGACACTACTACTATTTGATCTGTAGATGTACAGAATTTATATCAGGTGAGGGTCAGAACTGCCCTGCAGGCCAGGCACAAATTGCCTCTCAGTAGCCTATATGATACAGGTACAGTGACAGGGCTTTTAGTTTATCCATGCAGATCATGGTTTGGAGGCCCTGCATCTGCTTAGTGAGAAACCTCTGTGGTCTCTCTAGTTGCTGCAGGTTTCTGGTAAGATACATGCAGAAGAGAGCATTGAACTGTATTAATGGTCTGATTAGGGTCGAGTAAAGTGGGGTTATAACATCCTTAGACCTGGATGCAATGCCTTTACTTATGAGATGCCCAATTTAGAAGGCTTTCCTTACCACCATGGAAACCTGGTGGTCAAACTTCAGATTGCTGTTGACCTGTGTTACCAGATATCGCACCACTGGGTTTGAAATTAGAGGGATGCTGTCAATATTGCAATTAGTGGGTAATTCCACTTTGTCAAATAAGATAATAATGCACTTTTTTGTGTTTAGTTTTAGTCTGCGACTCTGATAGCACTCATTTGTTTTTGTTAGCCTCTTCAGTAATATGTTAACATTATTGGGGGACTCAGTGATTGCACATAGTTTACAATCATCAGTGAACTTAGTAAGCCAAAGATCATCTACTTTAGCCTGGACTTCTGAGAAATAGATTCCAAATAGTAAAGGGCCCAGTACAGATCCTTGCTGTATGCCACTGTGACAGGTCTACTGGTAGAGGTGGAGTCACCAACTTTGATAGTATGTGTTCTGTTGGTACGTCAGTTTGCTACCCATCTAGAGGTGTAAGGGTTAACTCCTAGCTGGGAGAGTTTTTTAATGATACCTGAGAGGGGGATTGTGTCAAAGGCTTTGGCTAGGCCCAGATAGGCAGTATGCACTGTCTTACCTTCATCCAGAGCTTTGGTGTCTTTCTCAAAGAAGTCTACCAGGTTCAATAAGCATGATCTACCCTTAACAAAGCCAAACTGGGTTGGGTCTAGAGTTTAATTGTTGCCTATATCATTGTTTATAAGGTCCATGATGATCCTTTCCATGGCTTTGCAGAGGAGGCTGGTTAGACTTATGGGTCTATAGTTCCCAGGGTTGGTTGATGGCCCCCCCTTTATGTGAGTGAATTATTGTTGCTGTTCTCCATTTTGCTGCTACAAAGCCAGTTCTCAGGCTATGGTTAAAGAGAATGACACATGGGTAAGCTGGATCCTCTTCTAGATTGCTTAGTAAGCAACCTGGAATGTTATCTGGTCCCAATAAGGCCGTGTTTTTAGCCTTGGAGAGGGCAGATATGACTTGATCTCTAGAAATACTAGGTAAAGAACTGGTGTCAGGTATTCCATGGGGTATACCTGGTGGTGATAGTGGGGTGACGTTTGCACCAAATTTGTCAGCAAGTTGGTAATTTCCTCCAGTATAGTGTGAGTGGTACCATCTACTACCAATTCAGCATGTAGCTGGGCACTCCCTTTAGATTTCGGACATAGTTTAAGAATGCTTTATGACTGCCCTTGGCTAGGGATGCTATTTTTGCTTCATAATTAGATTTAGAGGGCTTTACAAGACTTCTGATTTGCTTGTTCAATTTATGGAGGGAATTCTTCTTCTGCTGATGCAGTTGCCTCTTGTTCTTGCACATCAGTTTCTTCCTTTTGTTATACAGTCTGTTTATACTAGATGTCTCCCAAGGTGGCTTGCTTTTTGGGAGGGCCTAGTTTTAATCTGGTCAGCTTCAGACAAGCCTATATAGTTGCTAAGATGATTATATAGGGCATTTGTGTACATCTCTGCATAGAAGTCATTATTGCCTGTGATAGCAGGAAATATAAAACTTTTTATACCATCACTTAGTAGGCTCTAGTTTGCTTAGGAGAAGTTCCTTAGTTTTTTTCCTCCTTTGTGGGTTTTTGATCCAATAATTACTTTGAATGAGATTGATTTATGGTCTGACCTTACCAGGTAGGGCATCACATAGGGGGCAGTCCAGTGACCATCCATGTTGGTGAATACTATGTCAAGGACATTAGAACCCCTTGTGGGGATTGCAGACTATCTGTTCCAGAGCATTTACATTGATAAAGTCCAGGAACCTCTGCGTGAGCATGTTTGAACTCATGCATGTTACCCAGGCAATGGAGGGATAATTCAAATCTCCCACAACTAAGGTGTTTTGCTGTATGGCGAGAGACTCCAGCAAGTCCAGGTAGACAGTGTGCTTTTCTTCATTCATGGATGGGGGCCTATAGTTAGCAATGATGTGGTAGAGTATTCTGCCTATAGTTAATTGGACATAGTGCAGTTTAAGATAGTCATAGTGTTTGACCAATCTTGAGGTGTACTTGGCTTTAATGAAGATGGATACACATCCACTATTCTTCCATGCTCACTCTGGGATGTAAATGTGTGGAAGACATTGTAGTCTTGCAAGGCTGAGGTGATGTCTGTGGCTTTGAACCATGTTTCAGTGAATGCACAGATGTCAGCATCTTCCAAGGTGAGGAGTGCTTTCAGGGAATGCAGTTTTGTGTTTAGACTCCTATCATTAAGCAGCAGAACCTTAAGTTTGTCTCAAGTGGATTTTGCTATGTTGGAAATTCTGTAATTTTAACATTGCCTAAAAAACGCACTATGGGGGAGACAAGCACCTTAATCAGTATCAGAAAGCCTAGGGCAGACAAGTGCAGACCATCTCTGGCAAAGTAGTGTGGTCTGTCGACCATGTCGTCGCTTGCTGACAAATACTGAATCCCCCTGAACTGACACCAGAAGCTAAGCCAATTGTTTAAGTGAAACATTTTTTTGTTTATATTGTGGCATCATCCTGGGTGAGGTAGAATGCTGCTTAGGGCTAGGGTCATACCTGCCTGGGACACATAATCTGAGAGTCCAGTCATGTTTCTCTTCATATAGCTGAGGGAGGTATGTCTAATGTCATTCACCCCAACATGGACTGTGACAGAGTGATAACAGTACTAAATGTTGAGTGACCTGAGTGCATGTGTGATCTGACAGATCCTGGCACCTGATAGGCAGATGACAATGACCTTCTCCTTGTCCCTTAAAGGCTTATTTCATGAGACAATGATATGTCTATTGTTGTTTCTATACATGTTGAGGTGTGTGCAGATAACTTGCACTTGGGAGGTCTGATCTTCTGATATTCTTTTAGTGAGTACTTCCGCATATGTGGGTTTATGTGTTATGTCCTGAACTTGTGTGACAGGTGAAGTGCATGAGCTGACAACCTGTTTGATGCCTTGTTTTTTCTTATGTGAGAGGATTGTTTCCAAATTGATAGTGTAATTAAACCTCTCACATACAGTATTTGTTTCAGGACTAAGTGGTTGTCAGTATACTTGAGGCAATTACCACATTGCTACAGGATGCCCAAGTCAATCAGGCTGGCCTGAGAAATGGTGGGAAAGTGACCATCCATAATGGCAAGTTTATACAACAACAACTGTTGGGGAGTGGGTAAGTTAGATCAGTTAATGATGTAGGAATACAAGAGAGGCTTATTCTGTTAACGGTTTAGGGTGAAGAGCCTTGGCGATGCTGCTCAGTGTGTTGTTGAGTTGCCTGCAGAGCAACAGGGGACTCCGGAGAGTTCTACTGACACATATCTAGGGAGACATAAATACAGGTGAAATTCAAAAGTTTTAAGACAAACTACCAATGGGAAAGCCCCAAACTAAGCTTTTTTCCAACAATCCTCAACTCAGATGGAACCTGAGCTACACACGTCTGCCACAAGGGTGCATGGGAGCCCTCTAAATGTAAGACGGCTGGTTTAAGACCACAGTAATACCAAACAGTCTAGATTCAGCAGGTCAGAATCTGGCCTATGCCATATAAGGCAATAGTACAGAATTTCAAAGTGCAGAAAAAAATTGTAGATTAAATCAGCAAAAAAGGAAGCAACAATTCAAATACATACAGTTAAAGTGCAATACAGGCTTTAAATATACTTATTTTTCAGTTGTTTGCAGTGGATGCCTGGCATTTCAGTTCACATGCACTCCAGATCTCTGGCTAAAATCACCAAACTCTGAGCAGCTCCAGTTAACTCAGAACAAACCCTCGCAAACATGAGGCTTAAATACAAGCTGAATTCAACAGTTTTAAGATAACCTACCAATGGGAAAGCCCCAGACTGAGCCTTTCTCCAGCAATTCCCAACTCGGATCCTGATCTACACACTTCTGCTACAAGGATGCAGGGAGGCCGTCTTAATGTAGGATGGCTGGTTTAGAGCACAGTGATACCAGACAGTCTGGATTCAGCAAGTCCGAATCTAGCCTATGCTATATAAGACAGTAATGCAGAATTTCAAAGTGCAGAAAAAAATGCAGACACAATTGGCAAAAATGAAGCAGCATTTCAAATAAATACATTGAACAAAGTGCAATACAGGCTTTAAATATACTTATTTATAGTCTTTCTTTCTTACATATTCTCCAAGAAAATTTTCCATAGTCTTAAATATAATGTTACAAAATGTCTGCTTGTTAATAAGAATAAATGATGTCACCTCATGTGCTTTTATACCCAAAGAAGCTATTACATTGTCCCACAATTCATACCTGTCCATTTCTTACTCTTCTTTACTTAGAATCCTTACCATGTACTTTCGTTTTTCATTGTCTTATATATTCTTTTCTGCTGTGACCCTTCGACTTCTTTTACTTTCTCTGCATATGTTTTCTTTTCCATCTCACCACTATTCTTCAGGATTATCTCTGCATCGTCCATTTGTATTTTCTTCATAATGTCTCCCCAGGAAACATCTTCTTCATTTTCTGTCTCATTTTGCATTACAATTTCTTTAAGAAACTTACCCCACATTCCTCCTGACTGGAGGGTTGCAATTATACATCCATCATTTCTGACTCATCTCCATCAAACAGATTTCTTTGAAAGATCTCAGAATCCTGCACAAATTCTGTGGTCTTGATATTTGCTTTCTCCTCCATTTCTTTCACCATTTCATCATCTCCTTCTGTATCCATCTGCCTCCATGTTTCTCTAGGTCGCCTCTGTGCCTGACAGAAACAGGACGTGCTCCTTCAAAATGGGTCCCACTCACAACAATGACAAGTAGGGAGAATTCTCCAAGGCACTGGCAACATTTCCCCTTGTAGTATGTATACCACATTGGGTCTCCCCTGAAAAGAGCCCGTTAGCCTAGTGGGACTAACTGGGTCAACAAAGGATAAATAAAAATAAACCTTTGTCTTATTACAGTAAGAGGCATTTCAATAAAAAAATATTTTTTTCCACTGGACTAGTAGTCTTTAATTCCCATTTTCTATTAAGACTATTATTAATCTTTGCAAAGTCACCACATTTTTCTTATTCTGAAGTAACAAACTACTTTCCATATTTCCTTAGAGCTGTCCTCTTTCCCTCTAACTGTTAAACGTATTATTAGAACCACTCTTTCATACTTCATGCCAATTCCCTCATTTCTGGGAGTAAGTCTAACAATGTTTAAATCAAAATTACTTTGTCTGATAATATTCTCATGTTGAAATCAAAATTACTTTCTCTGATAATATTCTCATTTTTGGTAAACATTTCTTCTGTATTCTTCTCTCAGGCTTATTAAAGATTGCAGTCTGATTTCAAACTTAGAAATGCCCATCCCTGTGTTATAGGAAACACTTTTCATTTTTGTCAGTTTGCCAGACCCAGACACTATATTAATACCTTTCTCCAGTTTTGAAATATCTAGCAATTTTAACTGCATATGTTACTTTAGATTTTTCATTACACCTAATTAAATATGACCTATCACATTTATTTGGACTTTACTTTGATCATCTGTCTTGAGTCTCTATCTAAATCCCAAGTTCCTTATTTAGATTAGTAAATAATTAGTCAAGTAGTGTGGAATAATATTAAATAGATAAATCAAAACAAACTGTCCTGTCCCAAGAGGAAAAAAGGGCTAAGGTTTCTGGCTTTTAACTATTATTATATAGTCAGCAAAATGCCCAATTTATTTCAAGTTTCTTGTTATACTACAGAATGACAGAGTTACTATTTTTTTTTATTTATACTGACTTTTAAAGCTAACTGATTCCCATTTGGATCAGGGCACTTGGGAAATCACTAAGACTGTGCAATATAGATCATAGGGCCTTATTCTTCCTCAGTAAGATAAGGACAATGTTGTGAAACTATGTCATTTGTTATAGAGACTCATTTATTATAATGACAATCTATTCGAGAATCTTAATCTTTCCACAGTTTGTTTGGTGTCACCAGTCTTCAACAATCTCAATATTACTCTCAAAAATGCCTTGAATTTTTATCTATTTTCACACCTTTAAACACTTACGTATAGTTGACCATGACTCTTCGAGGACCATGGAAACTTTGAAGGTGTCCCAGGGTTAAAATGAAAAGATCTGATGGTCCTAAACTTATTCAAAGTTGCCACTTCAAAATAATTTATACTGGTCTCCTTTCCTTATCTACTTAGCCTTAATCTGGCCAACAATAACCTGGGCATTGCCTGGCTAGAAAAATGATATTACATAACTACAAATATATCCTAAATACATCTAACAAGTGTCTGATGCTGTTCATAAAATACTGGTTGAAGTTATCAGAAAAAAGCCAACATTACATTGCATTTGGTACAGTCCTGGGAAACCACCACTGATGAATAATACTTGAAAATTCATGCATGCACAATTTATAATTAACCATAATATTTTCAGTACTCCATCTGAACTGGTTTTATTGGGCCTACAAGTGTCTCTCTTCTGGAAAATTTGCACGAATAGACTTAAGGACATTAAACTAATTTCTGGATATTCAAACAAAGTGAAGAGAATTTAGAAAAAAGTAATTTAACTCAGAAGTAGTTTTTAAATTCTTAGCTATAAAACGTTAATGGAGTTCTTGACTCTTGTATCTCAACCTTTTACCATTTATGTTTCTTATAATATTCAGTTTTTTGAAGATATACCCAGAGCTATAAAATATTGTAACCAGTTTGGATCTTGGAAGATTTTAATCATGGTTCTTTGTCAGCCTGTTATATGTGCTTAGAAGATTGTTGAATGATGTTATTTGGACTTTTATTTTGCCTTCTGCTACAATACATGCACACCTATTTGTATCAGTTTTTTTTTGTATCACAGGGTTTTTGTGGTTCTTTTATTCCATGTTTTATATAGAAATTGCTAATAATTTCTGTTAGTTTTAAACATTTGCTGGATAGTACCAAATGTATCACAATTATAGAACTAAGTTTTAAATGGAAGGATCTCAAAACATGAGGTCAAAAGCAGAAAACTGAATTCTGTATCACTGATTAATAACAGAAGGAAAACAAAAATGCTAAACTGAGTGTTTATTTATTTATTAACTTATTTATTTATATTGGTGGAGAGCAGGGTCCCTTTATGCTTACACCATATCTACAATTTGTTTCCTACTCCTAGAGTTTCAAAATTCAAACAAATTAAAAAAGTAATTTATGTGCAACAGTATTTTCCTTTACCCCTTTTAACACATTTGTTAATCAGGTAAGCTCAATGGACACAAATATGCCCTTTTCAGGGGTAACCCAGGAGCACTGTTTGCTTTAAGTAATTTGCTCAGAGCCACAAAGTAGGCAAATGAATGTAGCAAGACTCAAACTCTGTACTCTTTGAAGACAAGAAGCAGCTCATTAACAATTCAGAGCCTTAATCCTCTTTGCCAACTGCTAAACAACTTAAATAAAATACTGGCTGATTCCAGCACTGGAATAAACAGACATCAGATACCTGCTTTCACACTATACTTATATGTTTTTGCCTTATGATGACTTTTTGAGGAGGGTTTTCAAATAACCTGTCAATTGTATCAGTTTACATTTGAACACAGTATGTTTGTTTCTTTCAGATTTTCCCAGTTAGGGGTCGCCACAGCGGAACTCCGGTCCGCTAATGATTGGCAGTAGATTTTTACGTGCTGGCTTGCCGGGCCTAACACACAACCTTCAGCAAAGGAATGCCCATTCATGCATGTCGACACACAGAAGACGCTCTAACTGAGAATCGAACAGGCAACGTCTAACTGTGAGGCGACAATGCTACCGCAGCACCACCACCACAGTATTAAAGAAAGAATATTTCAAAAATGCCTGCATGAACTCTGAATTTATGTAATTTCATTGCCCATAATCTTAGCAGCATGCAAATAAGTAGATATTTATAGTCCATTTTAAATAGACTGCATGCTACTAAGGTCTATAGCAGGAAGATTATGGGGTTGGCATAATGATTAAGGTGTTTGCCTTACAAACAAAAGGTACAAAGTTTGATTCTCAAATAGGATAATTGGTTAGGCTTAAAATGACCCACAATGTCAGTTAGCTTAGTATTAACCTATGAACCCTCTAAAATAGCCCTAACTGATGAATGTTTAAAAAGTCTGTAAAGTCAGCATTTTCAAATTAAGTATGTATAGTCCATTTTAAATAACATGCATGCTACTAATAAGATATCTAACTAGAGAAGATAACCAGAATGAATGAACAGTGAAAAAACGGAGAAAAGCTAACATCTTCAAAGAATATTTTCTGCATTAAAATGTTATGCTTTATTGTAGCCATTGAGCAGCCTTGCACCTACAGATGGCCAAGATAAGGAAAAAAAGTCTCCCATCGCCCTCAACAGGGCTGCCAAAGGAAAAGGCAAAAAGAAGGGAAGGAAAGGAAAAGAAGAGCAACAAGAAGAAACAGATCCAAGGAAAATTGAGCTACTGAACTGGGTGAGAAAATGCAAAATGCCTCGTACTTTGTGATTCCTTAATAAAATATGATTGTATGTTTTTATAGATAATAAAGTGTTTTCTCTCTCTCTCTCCCCCTCTCCCTCTCTCGTCCTTATAGGTTTATAGGTAAGTACTAGGCTAGCTGCCCTTGTGGGCCATTTAAAGTCTAGCCAGTTTCCCTTTGTGTGCTTGAAATAACCTATCCCATTTGGTTATAGATTGGCCTTATCCATCTCATAATGGATAATTATCCCTAATGAGAATAATTGGGATCATACCATAGATAATTTGAGGGGACCCATCCATAGATCTAAGTTATGCTTGAAACTCAATGGGGCTGAGACTGTTTTGTGTGGATGGGGCATATGTTCTATAGCAGCGGTATATTCTCTGTGAAATATATTTGTCCTTCAAAACTGTTTTGTTGATGTTGCGGATGAGGTTTAGATCCCTAGACCGAGTATTCTTGATGCCATCTTTGCTTGCTGATGTGGAGTAAATCCATTAGTAATGGATTGGAGGATGCTCTGTATGCCAGACACAGATCACCTCTTAGCAGTCTGTAGGATACTGAGTATAGTGACAGGACTTTGAGTCACTCCATGTAGGACATGTTGTTTGGGCCTTATATCATTTTAGCAAAGTATCTCTGTGGGTGATCCAGTTGTTGCATGTGTCTGGACTGGCTTAATGAGGGCTGAGTAAAGGGGGCAATGATATCCCTAGATCAAGAAACAATCACTTTATTTATAAGCTATGCAATATAGAAGGACTTTCTTACAAACAATAGATACATGTTGGTCAAAAGTTAGGTCACTCTTCACATAAGTTCCCAAATCCTGAACAACTGGGTCAGCTCTTAAGGTGTACTGACAGTGTAGTAGTTCCCTGAAGTAGATGACTTCCCAAAGGATACAATAATTAATTTTTTTGGCATTTTGTTTCAGAGTATGATTCTGACACCAGTTATTTATGTGAGACAAACCTTCCTGAAGAATGGCCAAGTCATTTGGAAAGTCACTGACTGCTCCTGGTGGTTTATTCTCAGTTTATTTAGCTTTTCTACTATACCCGAGTGGGGAATTGTGTCAAAAGCTTTGGCCAGGTCATGGTATGTGGTGTGTACTGTTTTGCCTTCATCCATTGCTTTGGTGACCATTAAAAAAAAATCTACCAGGTTGAGTAAGCATGGCCTGCCCTTAACAAATACAAACTGAGGCAGGTCTAGTATTGGAGGTTCTCTGTGTCCTGATTGATTTATTTCTATGATGTCTTTCTGTGGCTTTGCATATGAAGCTGGTCACACTTATGGGTCAGTAATTGCCTGGGTCTGTAGAAGGTCCTCCCTTATGCAGGGAATGACCATAGCTGTTCTCCATTTGCTTGGTACAAAACCTGCATGGAGACTGTGTCTGAACACTGTTGTTAGGAGTGTGGCTAAATCATGCTTCATGATATATAAAATGCATCCATGGTGGTTGTCAACATTAATCAATGCGGTATTTTTAGCTTTTGATTGCACTTTTAGGACTTGGTCTTGTGTGGTAGCTGAAAGCTAGCCAGTTTCTGGTATTTCATGAGGGGCAGATGGAGGGGAGTGAGGGGTAAAGTTAGAGCTAAATTTATCAGGTTAGCTATTTCTTCAGTCTCAGTGTAGGTAACATTATTCACAATCAGCTCTGTGCATTGCTGTGTTGTGCTTTTGAAACTATGAACAAAACTAAAAAATTCCTTCTAATCGTCTTTGGCTTGCATAGCTATTTTAGCCTCAACTTGGCTTTGGTAGATTTTATTAAGCTCCTAAGCTGTTTATTCATTTCAGTGACAAGAGCTCTAACATTCTGGGAATTGCTCTTCTTACTTTTGGTCAAAATTATTTTCTTTTATTATAAAGCTTGTTGATTTTATGGTTCCACCATGTGGGTTTGTTTTTGGGGCTTACCCTACACTTGTTCCTATGGGGTACAGCTGCATCGATGCAACTGTTTACATGCTAGTATAGTGTGGTTGTGTACATTTCTGCATATTCAGTGGAGTCAACTGGGTTTGGCGGGGATTTGAAGCTTGCCAATGTATCATTTAGGAGTGGGTAGTTTGTCTTAAAGCAATTCTAAAGGCACCTTGGGTGGAAGAGATCTCAGGTTTTAGTTTTATTTTGAAGGACACTTTTATGGTCAGACCTAACAAATGATGAAGATATATAAGAGGTGGTGCAAGATTCTCCCATATTAGTACAGACAAGATCCAAGATTCTATTCCTCTAGTGGGTTCTCTGACTAATTGTTCCAGGGCATTTGTATTGACAGAGTCTAGGAATCTCTGTACTTGTGCATTAGTGCTGGTGTAGGTTTCCCAGTTTATAGTTGGATAGTTTAAATCACCTAGGAAAATGGTGTTGGGTTTAATGCTGAATGATTCTAGTTCATGTAGATAGGTGTTGTGGTTTTCCTTTGTCATAGAGGGAGTTCTATAGCTAGCTAATATATGGTATGGGGCCTTTCTGATAATTATTTGGACATGAAGAAGCTCTAGTGCATTCTAGTGCATCCTGTGTCTGTTGTAATATAGATATGCATTTGTCAAACTGTTCACATTTGATTCGTAAATACTTTATCCTGAGGGCATTTCAAGCTAAATAAATGCAAAATAAACAATGCAGTACGAGGTTGTTTAAAGTGATAATTCTCCAAGAACTGTAGAGCTGAGTCTTTAGCATAATATGCAGATTAGAATACCATCATATTTTACACAATGAAGATTATCTATAACAGCAAATATTTTACTAAATAAATCACATCTCTTACCAAATCATGCTGCAGCTGCCCTGCAATACTTACCGACCAAACAGTGTTTGCATCATTCTGATGTCAAAGGATTTCTTATTCTAGGTGTAATTTGTTTTTTCTAAACATGTTTCAACCAATCATCTGCATAACCTACATCCTGAGTTTGTATATGGTACATGTTGACCACCTTTTACACGCTGACATTTAAACAGCTAAAAACATAAAGGTTAATGCTGGCAACTTTTTTAGATAACTGTTTCATATAAAATTGAAAAGCTACATTCAGGATCTCTAATCCTAAAAATGACTTATTTTTTTCAAACTTTCTCAAAAAAAAAAAAAAAAAAGGAGCTATAGCTAGCTTAAATGATATCCTGACCATCTATAAACTGGAACCATTTTTAACTTGAAATTCAGGACTAAAAATAAATAAACAAAACATCCTCTGAGCTACAACAAAGTGCTTAAAGCTCCATGCTACAGCAACTAAACACATTTATATATTTATCCGTTGTTGACTGGGTTAGTCCCACTAGGCAAGAAGTCTCTTTTCTGGGAGACCCAAGGCAGTATTTATACCACTAGGGAAAATTTGGAAAGGGGTATCAGGAAATTCCTTTATTATTTTCAGTAGCTACCATGGGATCTTTTACAGCCACCTGGGCTACCACTAACTCAAGCTGATGGGACCTTGGTTTAACATCTCTTCAGGAGTACCCCCCCCCACACACACACACTGCAGTGTCAGCAATCAATTTACCAGGTGTGGAAATAGAACCCATAGTCTTCTGCACCAAATGTGAGTGTGCTACCTGTCGCCCAACTGACACATTTATTAAATCAGATATAATATAGCTGCTAAATTTAATAATGGTACTAACTTACACCTATTTGTCAACTCTCCAAGAAATCTGGACAAAGCCAAAAATAATGGGGGGACAAAGGCCCAAAAATAGGGACACTTTTAAGTACTGCTGTTACAAACTTAGAAAGTAGATAGAAATACAGAAATAAAGGCTATTAGGAGTGGCCCACACAGTGTCATCAAATAAATATGCAAATACTGTCAAAACTTAAATATCTCTACAAAGATCAGCCACAATGAAAGGTTTAAATATATTTAATAATAAATAATAAAAGAACAAGACAATACCAAATATCTATTCATAGTGACAACAGAGTTCAGAACCACAGGAAATATTTAAAATAATATTGCAGATCAGGCTCAGACAAATAAAGAAAAACAATATCTAATCTAAGCTTCACTATATTCCTGACTGAATTTAAGAGAGTTACTATTCCTAGTTTGATGATCTAGGGGCTCTATTTTCCCCTGGCTTGAATGATCATTTTGAGGCATCCAATTCACATGTTTGTTGTTATATTTGGGTTCATATATTAATGTATATATTTGGGATAATTGTGTTTATTTGCATTACATTTCATGCATTTATGAACCAGTGCACTATTTTATTGATGCACTAGAGGGCGGTCCATGCTTTCTATATGAAATTTGTATAAGTTGGAAGACAGCAAGTTAGGTTTTGTCTTCATTTTGTACATCATGTTTGGTTGCTGATGAAGGATTTATCGAAACCGGTACAACCATGTTGGTGTACGGTTATGTTATTTTGCTGTCTTGAAGTTGGACATTAAATAAGATTTCCTGATTCCAGGAGTTGAGTGCTGGCTTTCTTTCTTCACTTTTGGTTTGTTTTTCAGCCGTGCACCAGCCGTTCGTGCAGGAGGATGTTTTGGATTTATATTTAAACAATAACCTGATTATGTAGCTCACAGCAAGTTGCCTCACTGATTATCCGTGTGATATCTGTCTCACTGCTTCTCCAGCAATCTACAACTCACTATCAAATAAATATTACATTCTTATTCCATTGTATGGTGAACAACATAGGACAAGCAAATGACAAATAAAGCTGTTACGCTCTATCAAAAATTATTCAAGTTTGGGTGTTCCATACAAGTGATCATAAATCCATTGAGATCTATTATTTGACTTGAGTTACCAACAGCAAAGGAAAACTGCTTAGAGCATATAATTTAACATATATTTATATAGAAGATAATTACTTTGTGCAGAAGACATCTTAAAGTCAGTGAATCCCATATGAAAGTTTCAGAACAGAAATATTTTAGGAAAGATTAACATAAGATACAGTACAAGAAGAGACTGTGCCTTACTATGAAGTATCAATGTTTTTACATGCAGCCCCATGTCTTGTTCCTAACTTTCACTCTCCATTAGCAATAATTATGTGGTTCATGAGTAAACATAATAATAGAAGTGTGTTTTTCTATGTTTTAAGTTAGCTGACATGAATGTGGCACAGGACAAGTGTTGCTTGTTTTGGAATGAACCTATTTGAAAGACTCTGGAAAATTAGCCTACCAGATTCTCAGCTGTGATTACAGAAACTCTTGACTTTGTCAACAATGTTCATGTGAAATAAATATGTAGATAGCAGTATGTCTGTAACTACACCCATTCTTACACTACATGGAAAGCATCAGAATGTGTAAACCTGCAGGGATTGTAAAAATTTGTAAAGAATTGTAGTTTTATTCACTTATCTGTTATTATTTGTATATCACTAAATGTACACAAGTATATCATGAGTTGTATTGATCTTATGAGTCAGATCATGGCTGAAAACTGTCTTGAACCAGATATATTAACAGATAAACTAAGGATAGATTAATTAATGAATGAATGAATGAATTAATTAATTAATAACCGACAGGAGCTCTAACTTTAAATTATGGTACAGAATAATTGAGGAAACAGGGAAGACAATGCAAAAGCAAAGGTATGTTTCTTCATAACTGAATGAATGATCAGATTGAAATAGGTTGGGATTTAGAAAAAAACATAACAGACAGTGCAAAACTGCACCCTGTGTTGTGTCTGAGCAATTCAGAGACTATTGTATTGCTACAGTAGTCTGACCACATCAGCCTGTAATGTGACATAGGTCTTGCTGGTAATGGTGACATGCAAATATGGCAATCAAGGGGTATGGCTAAAGCAAATTAGCCATCTGCTCTACTCCAGAAATTTTGTCTTGCATTGGAATAGCACAGCAGATCAATTGAAGATACAGCTCTGCCACTCAATGTGAGATTCATAGCAAAAAAACTATACACCATCATTTGTTAGCATATGCCTCATACTTCCTATGGCATGAGTGGGACACTTAGCACTACACAAAGTACTGTGAAGATGCTAAAATGTGTGTGTGTGTGTGTGTGTGTGTGTGTGTGTGTGTGTGTGTGTGTGTGTGTGCGTGTGTGTGTGTGTGCGTGTGTGTGTGTGTGCGTGTGTGTAGGAGCATAATTGCAGCTGTCTGGATGTCTGTGAGTGTGCTGACTGTGTGTATATGTGTATCTGCGTGTGTGTGTGGGTACATGCGTCTGTGTGAGTCATGGTGTGTGTGTGTGTGTGTGTGTGTGTGTGTGTGTGTGTGTGTGTGTGTGTGTGTGTGTGTGTGTGTGTGTGTGTGTGTGTGTGTGTGTGTGTGTGTCTGTGTGTGTGTGTGTATGTGTGTGTGTGTGTGTGTGTGTGTGTGTACGTGTTAATAGGTACCTAATGCACTACTGTTCAATTCAGGTAAATGATAACAATCCATTAATGAAATGTTGGTCAGAGTGGCTTTATCATGTCTCTAGATGACTAAATATTCCTATCACACCACTGTGCTTACTGTCTTTTACCCAGTTATCCATCCTGGGAATAGTTATTCATGTTTGTATCAACAGCTAAAAATTTGCTTTTTACTCAAGAAGACTATGGCAGCAGTGACTGAGTTTTCTGAAGCCATTATTAAACTGTGCTTGTACTGTCTTTTCAGACTCATAGAATTAAGTTATCTTCATAATGGTATCTATATTAACAACAGTTTTACACTGCAGGTTTTGAGGCAAAACTAAGATCCCATTAATCCAATGATGACAATTTCAAACTTCAAGTATGGGAGCAAAATAAGTGAGACATAACATTCTGCAAAAAGATTATTCCTGCCACTTCTAAAAACTTCCAGTTTGCTGCATCATTATTTAATGCTGTTACATCTTATAGCATTGGTTATTTTTGCTTAATTTCAAAAATAGGTGAACTCCTTGGAGCAAGCGATGATGGATGCCCTTGTTTTAGATCGAGTTGACTTTGTTAAGCTGCTGATTGAAAATGGAGTGAACATGCAACATTTCCTTACCATTCCACGCCTAGAAGAGCTTTATAACACTGTAAGTACAGAAAATGTTACCTTTAAAAAACAAATGTGATAAAATGCAACCTGTTGCTATATGAGTGGTGTTACAGATGCTGATAATATAGGATATAAATAAGAGCAATCAACATAAAATTAAACTGAAAAAGATATACAAAAAATTAAAATTGTACAATGTGTAGCATAAATGTGAGTCAGCCCCTTATGAACGGAGATGCATGCTAATAGTTGTCTGGCATTATCAACATTACCAAATAGCAATGTAACAGAAAAAAGGGTTAATAGTCATTTTTAGCAATTAATGTGTTTCTTCTGGTTAAGGGTCTGGAAGTCAGTGCTGAGCATTAAGGCTGTGAGCTGTAGCTCCTGTGGTACAGAGCCTGATTCTTGCAGCCTTCATTTGCCTACTATGTGATGTTGAGCAAGTCACTTAACCAGACATTGCTCCTGGGTTGCCCCTGAAAAGAGACTGCATGTCCAGTGGGCCTATCTGGTTAACAAATGGATGTTATTATTATTAGTTATATCTGAGCAAGTTTGATAAGGATGAAGATAAACCCTTAAACCCTATTTAAGATTGATTGCTTTACTCCTAAACTCATTTCTGAAGCTAAGACAACAATTTCAATTTTAAAAAACGGATACAGCTAAAGCATATATAAATAATATAGAAAATCAATGTATAGCAGGGTTGAAAAGAAGTTTGTAGTAGACTTACTAATAAGACCATTATAAATACAAGCAAACATGTTTAACTGTACCAAATGTTTGGTTCTAAAACATTACTTAGAATAAATTGTTTGATAATGTTAGTGCTGCTGATAAAAAGATATACTTGCCTCATTTAGAATATAAGCTAAAGGTGGATAGTTATGCATTAGCAGAGGATTTTAAGAAATAACTAACGTTAAAGGCAAATACGTGACAAAGGGAAAGATAATTAATTATGTTAATTAATATAATCCACCTAATTTGTCCAAATTATCTATTGTTAATGTAGACAAATAACAAAAGTACAAGTACCTGAAAATGTTACAGATATATGGTGACTGTGCAAATGCAGTATCCAAAAGAAAACTATAATTAGTTTGAATAAATTTACAATTAATTGTTTCTGGTTCCAAGACTGTCTTGATCTCCAAATTAGAATAAATAAAGTTATGGGATAAAGGGGATGCACAGTTTTACCCAGTAAATGGACTTGTGTGATAAAAATGTCCATGCCCTCGTGACACTTTTTTTCTTCAAATTGTACCTCTTGGCAACTTGTGATTTGTAGTTGAGGTGATCAGTGGCAACAGTTCAGCAGACTGCTCAAAGTAGTTCCCCTGTACATTGAAGATATGTTCTTAAAGTTAACATTTATCAAGATCTAAGACAACCAGTGTAGTTTGGTTAGCACAGAGGATTATAGCTGAGCCCTTAACAAGCTTCTCCCTGTGATAGAGGGTTTGAGTGCCTCAGCCTTCATTTACCTACTATGTAACCTTGAGCATTGTTTTGGGGAAATTGGGAAATTGTGCTAGGCTCTTCAATGGTCTCCTGGAATGTATGGTTAATAAGTACCTATGAATCTACAATCTATAAAGATATTTAATACATAATAAGTCACTTTTATGCCAGAGAGAGGGAACATAATGTAATTCACCACCAAGTCTAATTCCACTGTATAGTTTTAAATTTTAAAAACATGAATGGCAACACATTTTGAAGTACATTTTACATCACTATAGTACTGATCTAGTTTCAGATCAGAGAATGAGAGATTCTTTATGTGGTTTATACATTATGATGTGGTTCATGCACCCAATGTCATCAATGTAGAGCAGAAAAGTATGGAATCTGATTCAATGATGCACAAAGCAGACAGACAAGTTTAAGTTTACTTTTATGTTTATTTGATTTTAAGTTAGGATTCATGTACAAATACAATACAGGCGCTCATCATTAATTTTCAAGGTCACTATATGAAGAGCAGCAGATCTGATCATGTAGCAGGCATTAAATAGTGGTTGTATACTGCACAAAGGGCCACATAAGAAAAGAAAGGCATAGTGATTGCATGATAAACAGCATTAGGCTGCTCTATGGCAGTAACAGCGTTACAGTAGCACACATGACTCACATGACTGATATCACAGGCAAAGCATGGCAGCTGAGTGATGCATACTCTAGTACATAATATAGGACCATATTGTTGCATCTAGTACTGACAGAAGACAGACAACCTCCCAGCCAATACATACATCAGTGTGGTGGTGCGCAGAAAAATAGATCTTGTTCATCATATAAAAGTTGAGGAAATAGGATATATAGTAAAGTAGGAAATTAAACATGTCAATGGAAAACACAGAAGAGCAATCATAAGGTATGAAACATGGGGGCAGAGAGGCCTTTTTTTTCCATTTCAAAATGGGTCCTTTTGTAAATATTACAAAAGAAGAACAGGCGGGGAAGGTAGAGAGGGATGGTTGTGGATGGGAAGGAGGCAGGACATAGAGGCAGGCAGGCAGACAAACATAAAATATAAAGCACAGACAGGGGTAGTATACACACAAAAAGGTGGTAGGACAGTGAAGGGACACATGTATACATACTGAGAGTGAACAGATGGTGATTAAAAGAGTTGGGTAACCAACAGGAACTGGAGAATGACACATAGGAAGGAACAACACCAGAATGGGTAAAGGATGAGCTCCTGGCATGGCTGGATGCCAGGACAGCCCAGAGAGCAACAAACTCAGGCATTACTCACCTGGGATGCCAATATTATGGGTCAGTTGCTCTCCTAGTGACTTGATGAGTGGGACCTGTTGGTCGCATGACTTCATTAGTCATTATAAAAAGGCAGTTCATATTACTGAGGCAGATATCCAGTTGCTGATCGTCCTCAGCAACCACCAGCCCCCATATATAATACCAGGAAACTACTGAAGACTCTGCCAGTCCACTTTCCGGAGAATAGATTTCACTCCTCTCCTGGGAAGCAGAAACAGAGGATACCAATAACCCCTCCAGTACCCTCCAGGAGACATGCTGGCCATTCATGGCCCAGGCCCTGAGTCTTTGCCAGCACAGACAATAGTGGCCATGGCCTCACCTCTACTACTTCATCTTCTTCTTCTTCTTCTTCTTCTTCTTCTTCTTCTTCTTCTTCTTCTTCTTCTTCTTCTTCCTTAACTGGACCAGCAGAAGGACAACACAATGGAAAAATGTTATCACATGCACCTGCTGCAAACATAATAGCAGTTTGACAGCAAACTGGCACAGATGTCATACACACACCACAGCCAGAAGAGGTGCTCCTGCCTTCTGTGGCACTCAACAATGTTAAGCTGTTGCTCCCCTGCTGCTGGAAAAAAAGTGTATACTCTTAAGTATACATGTGCAACAGAGAACAGTGCAATATTTAAGACATTAGAAGGCAATGGTATTAAAAAATGCCTACAGTATATTTCAGGCTTCCACTCCTGAACCTCTACCTCCTATTGGTGATTCATGTATTGCACAATGTAGAACTATATCATGGTTTTATGATATGGCTGTAGTGCTGCACCATACAGCCATGGATGTGCACATGCTGTAAGCATGAACATACAGGTCACATACTTTGTTGTCACCATGACATGCACAGCTAGCACCACTATGTATGTGCATACCATAGCATGCTATACACACCCACAGACTGACATGTGTTTACTCCAGGTGTATAAGTACAGAAATGGATAGCCAAAGGAGACATCAACTTGAAAAATCCATGAAAAGGTAGAATTAAGAGCTACTGCGGGCCTTCTGCATGCATGACACATGTCTCCTGGGCAAAGGTACTACAGGCAAGAATTATTGAGATCAGATTTGACAGGGACTTTTGCAGAATGTGAATGCTGTAGACAGCCATAATAAGTCTTTGCAACAAAAGCGACAAAAGGTTACTGATACGATTTTCCATTGAAAGGAAAAGGCACTGGGCATTGCAACAGACAGGTCCTCCACAGAGGGCAGACCACCAGTACTAAAGTAGTTCACTCAAATTGAGGGGCTTTGGAGTCACTTGCTGACTGGAGGAAAGCCCCCTCAAAATTAGATGTGGCTTGGATATGGGATCTAGGTTTGTACCAATCACCTGCATGTCATTAGGGAAGCACCAAGTTAATATTGTCCATTCTGTGCAGTATAGCATACCCTACTATATGTTTGAAAGGAAGGATTCACCAAGACCCACCTGTGTATGTGTCCTTATAGGTACCACTGATCTGCATCTGTAAAAACCTGCACGACAAGATACATCTGTCAGTGTATTCTGTAGCTGAATGTTCATGTGTATGCATGCCACAGATGGTGATAAAGGGATATGTGTGTGGGCTTAAAAAGGTGTGGTGAGTTCAATGTTTTCATACATTCCACTGGTGAAGGGTCCACCACAAGAGAACAATATAGTAACATAATGTGGACAGTAACATAGTGTGGACATCAACAGGGTACTTGTGGTTGATGATAATGGCGTATAGTGGCATAGTTCAATAATGCATTGGGACTGTCTGCAACACTACACGGGGAGTGATTGTTCACATCCACCATTATATAAGCCCCTGTAGTGGTGTAGGCTCAGTACAACCTCTCATCAGTGCATGACAGACATGCTGCACCCAAGAGTCCCTCATGGGCTCCTTCTTTTACCCCAGCCCACGCAGCATCTGAAATGCACATCACCCATGAGGTATTCATACTCACAATGAAGAAAGACACAGGGGTGTTGTGCTATCATGACTCCAGGTCTGTCCCTGATGCCTACAACACTAAGTATTAACCCGTGGATGTAGGTCAGTGATTGAGGCACAGACTGCTACTTCCTGCAGCATTATGGAGAGCATGAGTGTATCTCATATCGTGCAGGATGACACTCACAAAAATCACAGTGACAAATGTTACCTCCATAAGTGCCTCCATGAGACAGAATGCAACAGCAAGCTGGTCTAACTCCACAGACTGTGCTGTGCATATCTGTAAGACATGGATTGAGATTGCTGGGCAAAAACCACCCCAAGTCAGACTACACAAACCATTGGTGAAACAGCATCAGTGTTGCCTGTGGGCACAAGGCCTGACACTCCTGGCTGTGGATTTCCTCCAGATCATGTGCAGTGCTTCTCCTCCCGATTAACATGTGGTATGCTTCGCCAAGCTGTTAATAAACAGTCCCATAGTTCTAACTCTTCTATGTCAACTGTGGGCAGTGTACTGTCACCCCTGGTCAAGGACATACTTAAGCTCGTGGGTAATGCTATTTGTTGGGCTTAATACATGAGCCTCCCCATCAGAGTGCAAGCATATAGTCCCAAGAAGTGTTGTAGCCTTTTAGCAACAGGAGTTAGCTATTATTGCCTGGATATTCTCCACCTTGGCATTTTCTGGCTAGATTTTGGTACCGGCCAACCACTGATGAAGGCAGAACACTTCTATCATTCCTAACTGTTGTTTCTCTCCTTAACAGTTAGTCCTGCCCTTTTTGTTCATTCAACAGCTCACTAATTTATTGAACATGTTTCTGGCATGACTAACTGGAGATAGTAATGTCATCCATATCATAAACAGTATATGATTCATTTCCTATTGGAATGTGCTCTATTTCTCTCTGCAAATTTTCCGGAGCATAGTTCTTACCAAACTGCATTTTAATACATTTGTTGAACACAGAGTAATACAGATTGACTTCTCTCTTGTTACTGGTATCAAGGGTACCCACCAGTAGTCATTAACAAGATCAACAATGGTCAGATCCTTGGCCCAATCAGCTGGTCTAAGGATCTGTTCAAGGCATAGGGTAAACATCTGATTTTTCTTGATAGCTTTCTACAATCAATGCATAATCTGGTGCTTCCATCTTTTTTTCTCCTTGACAATAGTACCAGTGAGGCACAAGAACTGTTGGATTTTTGATTACCTCCAATCTAAAGTTTTCATTTTCTCTTGCATAGTAACCTACTCAGGCACCCTGCAAGGAGTCTGTCTGATTGGCTGATGTGTAAGGACACAGTTGTCTGCCAGTGATGTGAACCCTAGCTTACCAGTGAAGATGTCCCCAACTGGTTGCAATAATGCTCAGATTTTTTTAACTTGAAAAAGAGATAGCTGCTGAAAAAATATTACTCCATTCACAAGTGTCAGTCTAAGCTGCAATGAGAAGTCCTTCCAGGAAGTCCTTCTTAGGTTCTGATCAGTGCATATACTGAGATACAAAGTTTCTCTCCCAGGGTAGGAACTGATCATATTAACATGCTCACCTATATGTTTCCACTTTCTTCCTACTAGTTTTACTATTTTATTAATTTTCTCTGATATGAATAAGCACCACCACCATTAGGCCAATAATGTATTCATAGACTCTTAAACCTTTTATTGCTGTTCTTGTGTCTATGCTTGGTCCACATGTACCAATCACCTGAGGTCCCTAAGCCTGGTCATGACATTTAGGAATACTCCACAACTATCTGTTTTCCAATGGGAATCATTTTCACCCTTAGAATCTTACTGGAATAACTGTACTGATCTCTCTCAACCTGTAGCCATAGAGGAACTCAAATGTTGAAAACCTTGTGGACTTTCTAAAGGCTTCTTTATATACAAATAGGAAGTGAATTAGATACTTATACAGCTCTCACTTAAAATGAGCTGTAAATGCCATCAACACAGACATAACCATAGAATAAAACTTGTCCACTGATCAATTTGTCTAAAGATAGTAGAATTGCAGTCATTAACTGATTACCCCTTAAACATTTTCAAAAACATTCCACCAGGTCTAGCATCCAGTTTTCAGAATTTCCCATTGAAATCCCATTCTGCTTAAAATTTCTACCACAGTATTTATCACATTATTTTCCTTACAACAGGATAGATGAAATGCCTCAGTGTACCTACTAACCTAATGGTTATAGATTGAGAACTTTTCCGACAATGCAGTTAAAAACAGACAGTTTTCTGTGTTGTGTAGTAATCTACCACCACCAAGAGACTTTGAAGTAAAATGGAACTTTTCCTCTGTTGTTAAATACTGAGTTACTTCAGACAGAAAATGTAAACCTTTCTTGTGCCAAACTGATTTATGTATATATACCAGTTTCATGCAGACATAAGATAGAGTGCAAAAGCTGAGACAGTAGGCAGAGGTGTTATGCAGAGAGTGAGTATAGAATTAAGGTGAGGGGTAAGAAGAGAAGGGAGAGTTGAGTGAAAAAATATGTAGTTAAGAGGATGTGTATGTTGTAATTTAGGCAGTGGGAAAGAAGCTTAGTAATAGAGGGCTTAGTTAGAAGTGGGGTGGGGGGTCTCTTTAACAGAAAATGAGTGTGGGTATTCAGTGAGAGGTGATTAATGGTAGGGGTGTGGGTAAAGGTGGAAAGGATAAGAACATAATATAGTGGCGAGCTAGAGGGGTAGGATTTGAGGGGGAGGGAGTTCTGGGAAGGATGGAAGCTAAGAGCATTGAGCCTATAAATTACATAGGAATTCTGAAGTTAGTATAGGTTAGTTGTTAGGAGATTGTTGGTACTTTGATGCATAGATTCATAGACTATTACTAGGCTACTAACCCATAGGACCTTTCTAAGTCTAGGCAAGTTTTTATGAAAGAATAAGGACATTAAGGGGCAGGCATTTGTGTCCATAAGGGACATGGGTGCCAGGCACGGTGTAAATTTCCTGCTCCCCATCTACTTATCTAGGCTGTTCTTAAACTGGGTAAAAGACAAACTCAGCTTCACATGGAAGAAAAGCCTGTTCTATATGACAGACAGTCTCTGAGACACATATCTGGCTCTCCAACATGTTCGGTTTAAGTCAAAGAAAAAATTCAATCCCTAGACCTTGTATTTCTGGTACTTTTGTACTTACGAATATGTAGGAGATTCATAAGTGTGGGGTTTGTGGATGCCTTGAAAGCCAGGCATAGATCACCCCTCAGCAATCTATAGGAGACTGGATAGAGGGAAAGAGCTTTAAAGCACTGTGCGTAAGGAAGGTTTGTTACATCTTGTATTCTTTTTGTAAGGAACCTTTGAGGTCACTCAAGTTGCTGCATATGCCTGGTCAGGTACATACCAAAGGGAGCATTGTACTCTATGACTGGTCTGATAAGAGTAAAGTACAGTGGGATAATGACCTCTCTGAACCTAGATGCCATGCCCTTACTGATAAGTTGTGCAAAATAAAAGGATTTCCTCACCGCTGTGGCCACGTGGTGGTCAAAGGTAAGGCTACTGTCTACGTGCATATCCAAATCCCTGACCACTGAGTTGACTCTTAGGGGTGTATTATCAACATGGTAATTAACCAGGATGATTGCTTTCACAAAGGGTACAATTATACTTTTGTGAGCACCGAGTTAATGACCATGGCTTTGGCACCATTTATTAGTCAAAGATAGACCTTCTTGAAGAATGCTAGTATCTGCAAGGGAGTTGATGATAATCCGCAGCTTGCAATCATCTGCAAACTTAGTCAGCCATAAACCTTCAGCAGTTCCTTCCATTTCAGAGAAATAGATGCCAAAAAGGAGCCCTTGGGGACTCCGCTAGCGACTGGTCTCTTGGTGGAGGTAGTTTCACCTATTTTGACCTCCTGGTCCTATCAGTGAGACAATTGCTATCCAGCAGGGGATAAAATAGTTTATACCTAAATTAGTGAGCTTGTCAATAATAACTGAGTGGGTTACTGTATCTTAGCTGGATTTGGAACAATGGCATGGCCAGGTATCATTAAGGTGTTGTAAGGTTTGAGTTTTGAATATAGGTAGTTAATGTGCAACTTTGATTGATCCAGATTTTGAAGATCTACTTAAACCTTTAACTGGACTGCTTTTCCTCTGGAAAGCGGACTTATTTATTTTTGCTAAGTTTTGCTAAGGTAACTGCAGCCAGGATCGGTCATTCTGAATGGTTATCCTTATTCCTATTCATTGGGTCTATATTGAATCAGCAAACGCTTAAAAAAGAAAACTCTGATTCATCGACCCTATGTAAGCGAAAGCTTACAATTCCACACACTCAGAACAGCGATTTTTTCCAGGGGAAAAAAAATCGCTGTTCCACAAAAAAAAAAAAAAAAAATCTTTAAACAGTATATAATGTGGGGGGTTTCACCCCCCACACCCCCCGATGTGGGGGGCTGTGCCACCCACACCCCCTCTACTTAAATATACCAACACCAAGATCGCACCACAGTGGAGGAAATAGCAAACTCCCGAAACCAGCCCAGCGATTTTTTTCCCTGGGAAAAAAATTGCTGTTCCGGGTGTTCGGGATTGTAAGCTTTTGCTTACATAGGGTCGATGAATCAGCGTTCACTTTTTTAAGCGTTCGCTGATTCAGTATAGACCCTATTCATCTGCTAGAAGCAAAGACTGACGTGAGGAATCTGACAGCTGACAGGTATAAGGAGGAAAAGATCCATAAAAATAAAGTAAGACTTCTGACTAATGGCATAACTTTATAATTTTTTTTTCTAATTGCAGAGACTTGGACCTCCCAATAACCTTCATTTCCTTGTACGGGATGTGAAAAAGGTAGGTCTGTATCTATCAGCATAAGCAAAATCTGTTTTCATTTGCACAGCCTCAAATGGCTTCATCTAAGATCCATGATCAGTGTTACTCTAGTGATTGCTACTTATTTTGTCAACAGGCATGCATATCATTTTCACTGCTTTCCCCAATGGAACAAAACTGAACAACAAAGTTAGGCAATAAACTTCCAAAGGGGCTTTGGTATTCGAGATTTTTTTAGACATTGTATTCTTTTGGTCTTTTGGTGTTCTGGTCTGAGAGTTATGATTTTCAGGACTGTGAGCTTCAGGATTGTGATACTAAACCTGTATTCCCCACTACAGCTTCTCCTTTTCTCTGTTTTACGCATCATCCAGAACAAATGCAAAGATGTGATATGTAAACTACTGGGTTTAAAAACCCAAAACTCCTTTTCACTCTTGCAATACACAATGCCTCTCTTAACAAAATTTAACTTTTATTCCCATTTTATGTAACAAAATTTAACTTTTATTCCCATTTTATGCTAAATGTAATTTCTAATATTTTCTACCTTTATTTACTAAAAATGTGACCATTAGGTCACTCTACAACAAGTACAAATATGACTCTGTCATTGTCCATGTTGGTGTGAATGACCTGAGATGTACCTCCCTGGACTACATGAAAAGAGACATGGAAGAGCTCTCTGATTTTGTAGCCGAGGCAGGTATGACCCTAGCCCTGAGTAGCATCCTACCATTGTCCAGAATGATACCACAGTACAAGGACAAATGATTGACTTCAGCAATTGGCTAAGCTTCTTGTGTCATTCTAAGGGGATCCGGTATCTGTCTGCCTGGGATGACATGGCCAACAGACCACAATGCTTTGCCAGAGATGGCCTGCACCTGTCACCCCTGGGATTCCAGATACTGGCTAAGGCTCTTGCCGCCCCTATAGTGCCTTTTTTTAGGCAAGGTTCAAATGACAAATTCACCACCATAACAGGAACAGGCAAGCAAAAACTGAGGGTAATGCTACTCAATGCTAGAAGTCTAAATCTCAAAATGCACTCCCTCGAGGCACTCCTTAAAATGGAGAGCATCAATATCTGTGCAGTGACTGAGACCTGGTTCAAGGCTCCAGAGAGCACCCCTGCATTACTAGGCTATAACTCATACCACACTTTTTGGCCATATAACCTGGACCAGAACACCAAAGGTGGAGGTGTGACCATATTCATTAAGGATATCCACACCTCCAGGCTAGTTGCTCAGCATAATGCATCCAAGGTTATCCAAGTGCAACTAACTCTGGGCAAAACTGCAATCCAAATTGTAGCTTTTTACAGATCCCCCACAATGCCCCTGGATTCCCACTCCTCTTTTCTTGATATACTGGAAAATATTAGGGTTCAACCAAACACCCTAATATTGGGCGATTTCAACTACCCCACCATTAACTGGGAAAACTACTCATGTACCAACTCCTTCACTCAGCGCTTTCTGGAATTCATAAATTCCAATGTCCTGGATCAATTTATCCACACCCCCACCAGGGGCAACAATATCCTAGTGACTTCACACACAAGCACCCACACGTATAGATGTGCATGGACCAAACCAAAGGTAATAACTAGAAAAACCAAAAATGTCCAGCACAAAGAGAGATAACTCAAAAATACTTTATTGTGGTAGCTCAAAAGACAAAAAGCATACCGATTTCGGCAACAGCCTTCCTCAGTGCTTAATACCAACAGAAATTAGAAAACCCTTAAAGCAAAAGCATCATTAGCATTCAGGAATACCATTGGTTGGTGAAAAAGCTATGACAACTCATTAAGGCCAGGTTTAAACAAACCCCCCAGCCGAATAATCCAACCTGATTCCTTATCATTTAGTAAAGTGTGCCAAACAATTTTAGAAAAACATTGGCCCTGGATCTTATCAATAACTGTAAATGTAAACTTGGCCATTTTATAAATTAAAGTGTGCTTAAACAAAGCATTTGTGGCTCTCGTGTTCCTGATCTCACTGAGGTGTTCGGAAATTCGAAGCCTCAGTGTTCTGGACATGTGTCCTTCATAAAACGCTGAACAGGAACAGATAGCCAAATACACAATCCATTCAGTGCTACAATTGCCATAACATAAAATATCATAGACCTTAGGGGTATCAGAGCTAGTAAACGTCTTAATTTTGAATATATGGGGGCATGCAGAACAATGTCCACAGGGTACACAGCCCCTAACATTCCCAAATATAGTGGATTGTTGTAGTGAAGGCGGGAGCTTGCGTTTATAATGACTAAGATGAGACCCAAAAGTAGGTCCCCTGCGAAAAAAGAAAGAGCATGTAGAGGGAATAATTTCATTAAGCTTCACATTGGCTTTTAAAATATCCCAATAATGGTTAATAATGTGTTTAAAGGTTTGAATGTTTCGTCCAAAGGTCGTAACCAATCAGATAGATTGTTGCGTGTCTATGTCAGCATCCGACTGTTTATATTGTAACAAGTCAGATCTAGATTGTTGCCTGGCAAAGTCCCTGTCCTGACAAATATTGTCAATACTGTATCCCCTTTGGATAAATCGGGTTTGTAGATCTTGTTCATAATGGGCATAAGAGTCCTGTGAGGAACAAATGCGATGAATTCTTAAAAATTGTGACTTGGGTATATTGCGGATGATGTGTCAGGGGTAATGACTGTGGGCATGCAGGAGACTGTTGTACTGAGGATATTTGTGAAAAACCTCAGTTTTTAATGTGTGATCTGTGTCCCTGATGATAGAAACATCTAAGAAAGTGATGGAGTCCTTATGAGCACTCAAAGTGAATTGAATGCCCCAGTTATTCTGATTTAAATACTCCACAAATTCCTGCAAAAAGACAGTATCCCCCCCTCAACACCATCCAGCAATTGTCCAAGTAGCATCGCAAAATGTCAATTTCCCCAATATATAAATTGTGTGAAATGTCATAAATTAGCTGGTGTTCAATGTAGCCCATGAAAAGATCTGCATAGATGGGGGCAAAAGATGCCCTCATAGCCGTACCCTTCACTTGCCAAAAACATTTACCAACGAAATAAAAAACATTCTTGGTCAACACTTGTTCAGTTAAACAAACTAGAAAAGTGTTGAATCCGGGGGGATAAATATTGGCTTAATCCAACCAAAATTGTAAAGCCTCAAGACCAGCCCAATGTGGGATGTTGGTATATAGTGAGGACACATCCAGGGTACACATGAGCCAATCCAGCTCTAATTGCATGTTTTCAATGATTTGTAAGAAATTGGTAGTATCCTGAATTCTGGCTCATACTAGAGGCAACAAAGGCTGTAGATATTTTGTCAAAAAGGATGACAATGGTTCAGTTAATGAACCACGGCCCAAGACAATTGGTCTTCCTGGGGGATTCGACAAGTTCTTATGAATCTTAGGTATGAGGTATAGATATTGTAAATGAGGGTCAGAAACTGTCAAATGGAAGACCATTTTCTTATTGAGAATACCCTCTTCCAAAACTAGATTGAGAAAGCTATCGATCTCCTTTTTGAACTGTAACGTTGGATCTAATGGCATACACATACAGAATTGTGCATCCCCCAATTGTCTCTCAGCCTCAGCCAAATATTTGGCCCAGTCCTTGCCCCAACCTTATCCGCTGGTAAAATTACCACATCTTGTTGTGCCATCAGCTCATGTAATGCTTGTTGTTCCTAACTGGTTAGGTTATGCTTGATATTAGGAAATAGGGATTTATTGAAATGAAGATCTTTCAACACACAATCCTTGAAAATGCCCACATACTTATCCACTGGAGGGATAAAATTGGACTTGTGAAACTGAAAATCAGTAGATCTTTGGGTATTATCATTTTCTCAAAAAAACTATCTCAAATTCAATAATCAACAAAAATTCAATACATCATTAACCAATGAGTTTTCATATATAGATATATCATTTCCTGCCATTGCCCAGAATGATACCACAGTACAAGGACAAAATGATTGACTTCAACAATTGGCTAAGCTTCTTGTGTCATTCTAAGGGGATCCAGTATCTGTCTGTCTGGGACAACATGGCCAACAGACCACGATGCTTTGCCAGAGATGGCCTGCACTTGTCACCCCTGGGATTCCAGATACTAGCTAAGATTCTTGCCACCCCATAGTGCCTTTTTTAGGCAAGGTTCAAATGACAAATTCATCACCATAACAGGAACAGGCAAGACAAAACTGAGGGTAATGCTACTCAATGCTAGAAGTCTAAATCTCTAAATGCACTCCCTCGAGGCACTCCTTAAAATGGAGAACATTGATATCTGTGCAGTGACTGAGATCTGGTTCAAGGCTCCAGAGAGCACCCCTGCATTACCAGGCTATAACTCATACCACACTTTTCGGCCATCTAACCTGGACCAGAACACCAAAGGCAGAGGTGTGTCCATATTCATTAAGAATATCTACACCTCCAGGCTAGTTGCTCAGTATAATGCATCCAAGGTTATCCAAGTGCAACTAACTCTGGGCAAAACTGCAATCCAAATTGTAGCTTGCTACAGATCTCCCACCATGCCCCAGGATTCCCACTCCTCTTTTCTTGATATACTGGAAAATATTAGGGTTCAACCAAACACCCTAATAATGGGCGATTTCAACTACCCCACCATTAACTGGGAAAACTACTCATGTACCAACTCCTTCGCTCAACGCTTTCTGGAATTCATAAATTCCAGTGCCCTGGATCAACTTATCCACACCCCCACCAGGAGCAACAATATCCTAGATCTAGTCATTACCAGCATGAGTGACCAGTGTTCCACACCTGAAGTCAACTCCCCATTGGTCAGATCTGACCATAAGCTAATCACCCTAGATATCAACATCCTGCCCACCCCCCCCACCCCCATTAAGGAAACCATGGAAAGAAATTCTCCAAAGCCAACTTCATGCTTCTTAAGACAGAAGTGGCAAACTTCATAACACCCATGCAGATGGACAATACAGTTACGACTGCTGAATCCCACACAAATGCATTCTATAAGCACTTACACAAGTGTGTGGATCATGCTATCCCAGACAGAACCAAGACGCTATCCTCCAAAAAAAGGAAGCCAATCTGGTGGTCCCCTGCCATAAACAAACTCTACAACAGAAGGAAGAAACTGTTGTAAAAGAGAGTAAAATCCCATGAGTGAAGGAGCTCCCTGCTGGTCAGCCCCAGTAAGAAGCTGAGATCACTTATAAGATCCTCCAAAGCTAGCTAGGAAAACAAAATCTTCACTGATTCTATGGACAACCACAAAGCATTCTATAGCTATGTCAAGAATCTCAGTGGCAACACCCAGATCTGCTCTGAGTTACAACACAACGGTACGAAAATTACGGAACCAACATCCTGGCAGATAGGTTCAGTGCTAACTTTACCCCCGCCACTCCCTAAAGGGCCCATATCTATACAGGAAGAATGCAGAGTCCCTGTAATCACAACTACGCAGGTAAAAGCTGCACTCTCTAAAGCCAAAACCACAGCATCCATGGGACTGGACAACATCCCATGCTGCGTTTTACATGAATTTCAGAATGAACTGGCTCCCCACCTAAGCACCATGTTCAATCATAGCCTCACATCAGGCTTTGTGCCCACTGAATGGCGTACAGCAACAGTTATCCCACTCCACAAATGAGGAGCCACCACTGATCCCAGGAACTATAGCCCTATTAGCCTGATGAGCCTGGTCTGTAAGGCCATAGAACGTATCATCATGAAACTCATAAACAAAGAAATTGGTAACCTCCAAATGCTGGACCCCACCCAGTTCGGATTTGTGAAAGGCAGATCATGCCTCCTGAACCTGATCGACTTCTTTGAGGCAGTCACCAAAGCTGAAGACGAGGGTAAGGTGGTTCACACAGCCTATCCTGACCTTGCCAAGGCTTTCGACAACAGCCCCCATTCTGGAATTATAGCTAAACTCGCTAAACTAGGTATAAATCCCTACATCACAAAATGGGTTGCCAACTGGCTTACTGACAGAACCCGCACTGTAAAAGTTGCAGACTCCAAATCTGACTTCAAACCAGTGACAAGTGGAGGATCATAGGGTTCAGTCCTGGGACCTTTCCTGTTTGGTATCTACTTCTCTGAAGTACAGGCTAACACAGAAGACCTTTGGCTAACAAAGTTCACAGATGACTGCAAACTAGGAGCCATAGTCGAGTCCCCAAATGATGTGGACATCCTACAGAAGGGCCTCACTGAGACAGATGCCTGGTGTCAGAGCCATGGCCTCAAGCTCAATGCCAAAAAGTGCATTGTTATCCCCTTTGGTAAAAACTCTGTGCCCATGAACTACCACATAGGCGGCAGTCTACTTAATGCCGAATGTGTGATAAGAGACCTTGGGACCCAGGTGAACAGTAGTCTCTCCTTTGATAATCACATCACCATAATAGTCAGGAAATCCTTCTACGTGGCACACCTTATCACAAAAGGGCTCTTATCCAGGAAAAAAGAGGTCATTGTTCCCCTCTACTCGACAATCATTAGACCCATTATAAAGTACAATGCCCCTTTTGGAATGTACCTCACAAGACATCTGCAGCAGCTGGAAAGACCACAGAAGTACCTCACAAAGAGGATTACTGGCCTCAAACAGATGCCCTACACTGACCATCTCAAAAAACTCCAGCTTTACTCCGTAGCATATTGTCTACTCTGAGGTGATCTCTGCCTAACATATAAAGCTATTTCAAACCCAGAGCTGTTGGACATGCTACACCTAAAGAAATCCCACTCCCTCTGAGCTACACACTCTATGGACATAAACCTTGTCACCACAATAAACAGGACATGCTGGAGGGATAGATTCCTTTCCCAGAGACTTCCCATACTCTGGAACAAGCTACCCATCTATGTCAAGCAAAGCTCCTCATTAGCACTCTTCAAGAAAAATCTTGATGAGTGGATGGGAAATAGGAAATACCCCCTGGGGGATCACTTCTGTGGCTTTGCTCAACAGGGGCACAGGAAAATAACTTTCTTGGGTGGTGTAAGCCAGGGAACATTGTTGTCAAGGCTTACTTAGGCCCTTGGGTCGATATCCTAGTACCTACCTATGAACCTATGAACCTATATATCCTAACTTTCCTGATATACATGACTACATCAGACTGGAATTACTATTTAACTGTAGCCTCCAAACAGGCTTCATGCCTCATGAATGGAGAAGGGCTACGGTCATCCCTCTGCACAAAGGTGGGCCATCTACAGACTCTGGAAACTACAGACCCATAAGTCTCACTAGTCTTATATGTGAAGCCATGGAAAAAATTATCATGGAGATGATCAGCAGAGATATAGTAAACCTCCAGACAATGGACCCAACCCAGTTTGGTTTTGTAAAGGGCAGATGATGCCTACTCAACCTTGTGGACTTCTTTGAGAAGGTCACCAAAGCAATGGATGATGACAAAATCATTCACACTGCCTACCTTGACCTGGCCAAGGCATTTGACACAGTACCCCACTCAGGCATTATTGACAAACTCAAGAGCTTAGGTACAAACTGTATGTCATCCAGTGGATAGCTGGATAGCCAACTGGCTCACAGACAGGACCCAGGAAGTTAGAACTGGAGAATCCATGAGTCCCTCAGGAATCAGCCCTTGGACTGCTCCTTTTTGGCATTTACTTCTCACAAGTCAAGGCTAATGTCAGTAGTCTCTGGCTGACTAAATTTGCAGATGATTGCAAATGAAGAGCTGTCATTGAATCTCACACTGACACAAATGTTCTCCAGGAGGGGTTGACACAGACAAACAACCGGCGTCAGAGTCATGGACTAAAACTAAATGCCAAGAAATGCATAATAGCATCCTTTGGGAAGCCATCCATGCCTGGTAACTATCATATTAAAAACACACCCCTTAGAGTTGACCCAGTAGTCAGGGACTTAGGGACACACATAGATAGTAATCTAGCCTTTGATCATCATCTGTCTACAATGGTGAGGAAACCATTCTCTGTTACGCAACTTATAAACAAAGGTATGGCATCTAAGTCCAAGGAAGTCATTGTTCCACTGTATTTGGCATTCATCAGACCTGTCATTGAGTACAATGCCCCCTTTGGTATGTACCTAACCAGGCACATCCAACAACTGGAATGTCCACAGAGGTTCCTCACGAAAAGAATACAGAGCATAAGTAAATATGTTCTATGCAGACTGCCTCAAGGCCCTATCCCTGTATTCTGTCTCCTACAGGCTTTTGAGGGGAGATCTATGCCCGCCATACAGGGCATTGTCAGACCCTGCTCTGATGGACCTCCTGCATATTCACAAAACAAACGGTAACAGAATTACCCATTCTAAAAATGTAAACCTTGCCTGTGATATAAATAGGAATGGCTGGAGAGATAGGTTTGTATCCCAGAGACTACCCTGTCTATGGAACAGGCTCCCCATCCATGTGAAGCAGAGTTCATCCATAATCCAATTCAAGTGCAACTTGGACAACTGGATGGGAAAACAGAAATTCATCTCTGGTTTGGCACCTATGTCTGATGCAAACAGGTAACCTGTAAATTGTTCCTCTCCCAGGCCCCTCTCCCAGGCCCATGCTTACACTTATCAAGGGTATCAAAACTCATCAGAGATTTGGGATGTATGGCTAGACTTAAAAAGGCCCTTGTGGTTTTAGCCTAGTAAACACCTATGAACCTATACCTTATTTTTATATGACAGCTGAAATGTTCTGGATGTGTATCCCATATTTGCATGTTATTTCATGTATCAGTTCTACTCATTGTTTTGTATACACCAATTGAACTCAGTTCCTGCTTGCTTGATAGTCTGGCAGTTGATGCAGAGGGTTAAAGATGTGAGTTGTAGCTCCTGTAGTACAAGGTTTGATTCTGTCAGCCCTCCCATTTGACTATTGTGTGGCCTTAAGCAAATCAATTAACCAGACATTGATCTCAGGTTGCCCTGAAAAGGGACTGTGTGTCCAGTGGCCCTATCTGGTTAACAAATGGGTTTTATTATTATTATTATTTCTTGAAACAAATGTTCTCCAAATATATATTCTCCCCAAGACTTTTATTTTTCTTCATTTTCAAATACAATCCCATACACCTCAACCCCTCTTCTATTTTCACTGCTGCTTCCATCAGCCATCTCTTATTCTTTGTAACTAATATCAAATTGTCTGCATATTTAATAAATACTGGTGTCTTCATCCTTCTGATACCTCCCTTAATCTCCCATTACTTTGTTACAATTTACTTGTAGTGCATTCGTAGGCCATCCTTGTCCTTGTTTTGACCTCTTTCTTACCTTTATTTTTTTTCTACATTTCCATCCATTTACCATAAAAATATTTCATATATTCTCATGTCATTCTTAAAAATTGTACCTTATTTTTTCACTTATTGCATAATCTCTCAATATTTCCCACACCATAGCCATCTCTATTGCATAGAGCAGGGTTGCCAGACGTCCCTATTTCGGCAGGACTGTCCCCAGATCAGCAGCCTGATCCCGAGTCCCGCCCTGCCGGTTTAAATTCCGGCCAGCCTCCGCTTTGTTTGGTTTGTTTTTTTTTTGATTGGCCCGTATACCTGGCATACGGGCCAATCAAAAATTGCTAAACACGGAGCTTCTTGTGTTCCGCATTAAACACGAAGCTCCGTGATTTTGATTGGCCCATATGCCGGTATACGGGCCAATCAAAAATCGCTAAACACGGAACTACTTGTGTTGAATGCGGAACTGCAATGCATTAAACATGAGAAGATCCGTGTTTAGTGCAGAGCTACTGTTCTTTAATGTGGAACTGTGTTCCGCATTAAAGACCTTTTTTTTTTTTGGTCTTCACTTGCCGTGAGAGACCTTCTTTTTTTTTTTTGGCTGGAAATCTGGCAACCCTGGCATAGAGGAAGAATGCCCTGACTAGGCCACATGTGACCCAAGTTTGAGTAGTGGCTGCTGCTGGTTCAAATATCCTGGGGAAAGAGAGGTGGCTGTGACTCACCACAGGAAAATAACTTTCTTGGGTGGTGTAAGCCAGGGAACCTTGTTGGCAAGGCTTACTTAGGCCCTTGGGTCGATATATCAGGTAACACCTGGCAGGAGCAATAAGTGTTCATCTACTGGAGTTGAGAGGTGACCAGACCTGTATTTCCATAGTGCATTCACACTATGGAGCAGTGGGGAAGCTGATATGGAAGGGAGTGCCTACCTTTGGGAGGCAGTAATTCCAAAGTCTGTAGTGCCACAAAGGGGAAGTGAGTTGTACTAATGGACAGGATAGCCCCACCTCCAGGTCCATCAAGCTGGCTCATTCTCTGCTACCTGATTCTTTCTTGGGGAGAAAAAAGGGTTGATAGGGATTCTCAGGCAGCAACAAATGGGCTGTAAGATTTTTGTCTAACAAAGGAATACTCCACTAGCATTACACCAGAATGAATGCTCCATTGGTCATGATCCTAGGGAAAGCAAAATAATATCTGTATATATATATATATATATATATATATATATATATATATATATATATATATATATATATATATAAACATATAGTTCAAGCACAAACATTACAGTCCAGCACCCATAAATATATCAAACCTCATGGTCAAATTCAGAAGAAAAAGGGCCCAGAACACTTAAATAAGTGTGTAGAAAACTTTTATTCCAGTAGAACAAACATTCAAGCAGCTTCTGTAGCAGCCATTCGGCACCAACAACACAGACCGGTGACCAGTTTTGCCCCCTGGCGTCGTCAGTGTGAAATTACAATACAGCAGCCACCAGTATTTATATATTATGGTCCCCATTCAGTTAAAGGCATATACATTAAAAGTACACATTCCTCAATATGGAACCCACATCCAAAAAGAATATTTTACAAAAAGCATAATCAACCCACTACACATACAACTAAGTACATGTAAATATCCACAATGTACGATTATATCCTGTTGTTTCGACCAGGATTAGTACGTGCAAAAACATTACACACTTAAATATAAACACCTCATATTACCAGGATGTTGAGAAAGAAGACAGTGAAATATGTCAAACATCAGCAATGATCATTAAGTCCGGGTTTATATAAAGCCCCCAGCTTGACCATCCACATCCTTTCCTTTTTGTCTAAGAGTTCATGTTTAGTAGTGTCTGACATTCTCTCCCCTTTCACTAAATCAATCCCAACAAAAAGGAATTGTGCTGAGTATGTTCTAATTTTTCTAATTTATGTTTATAGACTGGAGGTCTGTCCGACATAAAATGCCCCACACTGGCCGACCACCATATAAACTACCACTAAATGCTGTGAATGACTTAGTCCGTGATACCACCCTACAATACACAATTCCCACAAGCATTGCTACCCCTAGGTGCATAGTTATGTTCATTCCCTTTGGGCCAATCAATCTTTTTATACCAAGAAAGTGACTCACCAATATTCTTCCCATGTCTGTAATTATAATAGATGTTCTTATGCTTGTGGGAATTGTGTGTATTGTAGGGTAGTATCACAGACTAAGTCATTCACAGTATGCAGTGGTAGTTTATATGGTTGTCTGCCAGTGTGAGGCATTTTATTTCGACAGACCTCCAGTCTATAAACACAAATTAGAACATACTCAGCACAATTCCTTTTTGTTGGGATTGATTTAGTGAAAGGGGAGAGAATGTCAGACACTACTAAACATGAACTTTTAGACAAAAAGGAAAGGATGTGGATGGTCAAGCTGGGGGCTTTATATAAACCCAGACTTAATGATCATTGGTGATGTTTGACATATTTTGCTGTCTTCTTCCTCAACATCCTGGTAATATTAGATATTTTTGCACATACTAATCCTGGTCGAAACAACAGGATATAATCATACATTGTGGATATTTACATGTACTTAGTTGTATGTGTAGTGGGTTGATTATGCTTTTTGTAAAATATGCTTTTTGGATGTGGGTTCCATATTGAGGAATGTGTACTTTTAATGTGTATGCCTTTAACTGAATGGGGACCATGATATATAAATATTGGTGGTTGCTGTATTGTAATTTCACACTGATGACGCCAGGGGGCAAAACCGGTCACCGGTCTGTGTTGTTGGGGCAGAATGGCTGCTACAGAAGCTGCTTGAATGTTTGTTCTACTGGAATAAAAGTTTTCTACACACTTATTTATGTGTTTCTTCTGGATTTGACCATGAGGTTTGATATATTTATGGGTGCTGGACTCTAATGTTTGTTCTTGAACTGTGTATATTTCGAGCACCGAGCTTACAGCATGCACCAGTTTGTTTTTGGACTATATATATATATATATATATATATATATATATATATATATATATATATATGTGTGTGTGTGTGTGTGTGTGTGTGTGTGTGTGTGTGTGTATGTGTGTGTGTGTGTGTGTGTGTGTGTGTGTGTGTGTGTGTGTTTTCCACATACTTCTATGTTTTACATCATCTGTACTAAAACCAGACATCTCAGCCTACATCAAGAAATAAATAAAACAACATGAAGGTATAGGTTCATCACCCAGTGTCTCCCCCGCCTCTGGAATAGGGCTGCCCTAACAGGTCAAGCAATGTGATCCCTTGTCATCTTTCAGATATACAGCTTAAATAATTGGATAAGTAAGCTTAAATTTACCCTTGGACTTTGTCCTACTTCTCAGGGGTGGTAGAGACTGAGAGTGGTTACACATATACCACCATTGTTCTAAATGGCTTTTACAAAGTCAAAGTAAACTTTATTGTCATTTAGTCCTGCACATAGTGCAGCTAAAGAAAATTATGCTGCTTTGTTCCTAGTGCAAGAAACATACATACATAGAGTTACTATTTAGTAATACAAGGACAGACACTTACATACATTACATATATAAAAATGTACCATTTAGGGTATAGCACAAGTAGAAATTGCACAAACTTGAATATTCACATTAACAGGTACCCGTGAAGCAAAAACTACATTCAAGTTTCAGGACAGATGATGATTTGGATATTGCACTAATGTATGCTACCAGTAGTAGTGATCTTAGAATAAATGGACATGAGTATGTCATTTACTGGTATATTCAGTTAATTGGTTGAAAGATCAGAATGGTTTCTGGCACGCCTGTTGTTCAGCAATCTGTGGATAAGGGGAAAAGCTTCTACTGAGCCTGGAAGTCTTACAGTGCAAGAACATCTTATGAATTACAGACCATATGACCATACAATCATATGGTCTGTAATTCATAACTTTTTCCTTTTGTTTAAATATAACGTAATTGTCCCTTCACCTACATCTTCACACTCTATACCTTCTCTCAGCCATTCATTGAATATTCTCTGAAAAAAAGATTTTTGCTTCTCCCTTCATTTGAATGCAAGACCATAACCCAACCCATCTGAACCTGGTGCACTTTTTATTTGCATATCGTAATACTTCTTCAAGTTCATGTATTGTTTTTCTTACTCTAATTATTTTTTTCTGTCCTGTTATATTTTATTAACCTGTCATACCACTTCTCTCTGCTCTTCCCTTGCCTTTAGTTCTACTACAAGCACTTTAGTCCCAAGCATTAAAAAAATACTGTCTCAAAGACAGGGACTGAAGTGCCTTGTAGCTCTCATACAGGGTGTCACTTGTGCACCAGCTAAAATCTGAGTTTGGGTGAGCAGCTACCACTCCTTCCTCAAATGCATTATTTGTGATTATGCAACATAAGTGCAACTGTCATGGGAAAGAAGTAGATGGGAATTTAGGTTTAGGGAAACAGGAGTTTTAAGGTTAGGGAGTAGGGGGTTTAGATTTAGGGAGTGGGAAGGATGTTTTAGGTTTCATAGGTTCATAGGTGTGTACTAGGCTAATGGCCCTGGAGCCTTTACAAGCCTAGCCCATAGAAGTGCCCTGGCATTGTGCCACTTGACATTAGTTCCCAGTGCCTCTATCAAGTAGAGCCACTGGAGTGATCCCCGGAGTGAACTTTCTATTTCCCATCCACTCATCAAGATTTCTCTTGAAGAGAGCCAGTGAGGTGCTCTGCTTGACATGTATGGAAAGTCTATTACAGACCATGGGCAGTCTCTGGGTTATGAACCGGTCCCTCCAGCATGTTCTGTTGATTATGGTAATGAGGTTGAAGTCTCTGGAGTGTGTTGTGTGGAGGGATTGGTATTTCTTTAGATGTAACATTTCTAACAGAGCTAGGTCAGACATGGCTTTATAAGTCAAGCAGAGATCGCCTCTTAGTAGATGACATGAGACAGAGAATAGCTGGAGTTTTTTGAGTCTGTCCATGTAGAACATGTGTTTAAGGCCTAGGATCCTCTTCGTAAAGTACTTTTGTGGCCTCTCCAGCTGTTGCTGGTGTGTAGTGAGGTACATGCCAAACAGGCATTATACTATGTGACTGGTCTAATGAGGGAAGAGTAGAGAGAAATGATGACCTTTTTCTTCCTGGATGCAAAACCCTTGGTAATGAGATGTGCCACATAGAAGGACTTTCTGACCACAGTGGTAATGTGATGGTCGAAGGAGAGGTTGCTGTCAACCTATGACCCCAGATCTCTTATAACGCCTTCAGTGTTCAGTTGACTCCCATCGATGTGGTAATTAGTGAGAACTGAGTTTTTCCTAAAGGGGATGATGATGCATTGTTTTGGCATTAAGCTTGAGGCCATGATTTCAACCCCAGTCTTTGGTCTCAGCGAGGCTTTTCTGTAGGATATCTGCATCACTTGGGGAGTTATTAATGGCTCCCAGCTTGCAGTCAGATTTGAAAGGGAGTTTTAGGGGTAGGGACATATCTCTCAACCATCCAGATTTTTTGCAAAATGTCTATATCTTTGTGTCTTATTTTTGGTTTATTTTTCTTAAAATTGTGGTTTTTCTGGCAAATCATTGAGGAATAACAGACTATTGAATTTCAGACTTCATGTCTTTCATAAAATCCATGCAAATACAAAACCTGTTATTCTATCAACTTTCTATGTTAGTAAGAGCAATATTTAAAATGTATTCCTGTTTTTGGGCCTTTGCCCCCCCCCCCCATTATTTGTGGCTTATGTTGGGAAGTATGGTTAGGGAACAATTGGGGAATTTAGGATTAGAGAGTGGGAGGGGAGTATTAGGTTTAGGAAGTGAGGAATGAGTTTAGAAACTGTTTATAAGTTTTAATGATACAGTTAGGGATATGGTATAGAGTTTTACAGTGTCAGGTGTTAGGAGGGCTATGTAGTTATGGGAGTTCAGGCTAGTGGGAATTCAAGCACTTGCATTTACCGGTTCGGTGAACCAGTAGTCACAAAAGTGCACTTTCATTTAAGTGCACTTTCTTGTAAATGGGGTCTTACTTTTCCTTTTCAAAAACATGAGCTTTCAATAAGAAAAAGTAGACCCATATTCATATAGGTACTCCATGAATCCCATGGCGCTCAAAACAAGGCTGACACATATCTAAAGTGTCTTGCATGGACTACCTATACACATGGGTATTAGTCCATAATGTCGGTGTCGTGGAGCCTATGAAATATTAGAGACAGTGAGAAGACCCAGGACCTCTAGACTGATAACACACACCACTGTGGCTCTAATTAGCAATTAGAATTTATTGCAGACACACATTTACTAATGGAGTTTCATCCCCTAATATTTTCTTGGAATTCACTTAGCAATAAGCATGGTGATTTGGCAGTCTTCATTTATAACAAATGCACAGCTCCATGATGCTTCATTTCTAAATTTATGAGTCAGTCCACCATCTTGATTTGCTTCATTTGCATACTCTGCACCACTCATTTTAATAATGTTACTCATTACCATGTCATTATATAGCCATTAGCATATACCTCAGCCTGCTCTGCTGCTCAGATTCCCACCACAATATGGCAAAGTTTTCTGAATGCCAGTCATTGTTGTGTAGCAATACAATACAATGCTCTCTTCTTTCTCCTTATTGTCACTTATACTTTATTTTGTTTCTTTGAGAACTGCGGTGGTGGTGCTGCGGTAGCATTGTCGCCTCACAGTAAGACGTCCTGTTCGATTCTCATCTAGAGCGTCTTCTGTGTGGAGACATACGTGAATGGGCGTACCTTCGTTGAAGGTTGTCCGTCAGGACCGGCAACTCGGCACGTAAAAATCTACTGCCAATCATTAGCGGACCGGAGTTCCGCTGTGGCAACCCCTAACCGGGAAAAGCCGAAAGACAGAACAACAACAACCTTATTTTGTTTCTTTCTCTACTCAGTTGATCATTATTTTCCTCTCATTGCAATTCTGGACAATTAAACTACCAGTAGCCTTCTTTATTACATTTTCTGCAAATCATAATATAATTTCTACTAGGTCCATGTTTCCCACATTGTGCATGTTTTTTTTCTACAGTTTTGCCCTAAATGAGATTCATTTCTAAGCAAATTCAGATCTTAGGCCATCCCCATTACTATACATTTCCCCAGTAATCATTGTCATGCTTGGTAAAGGAAATTAATTTTCTTTGTTTTGTATTTAAAGCAATGCAAATCTCCCATATCACATTACTAACATTTTTCATAATTTCTTATTGCATACATAAATTGACAACACCCTGAAAATTACTGTCTAACTTTATCTTCTGTAACATGTGCAATTAAGAGCTACACAACCAACTTCTTTTTTTTTTCTTATAGTAAATGTAATCCCGTAAAACTGTTGTCCTTCCCTGGTCACAAAATGCCTTCTATCATGACTATCTAAAAAGTTTCTGCCAAAGCAAAAGTCTCAAAGGTAGTTTTTCAGAAGGACTCGTCGTTGCCCGAATGAATTAGCGCGTGCATGTTTTTTACAGTAATCTCCAAAAGGGTTGTAATTTATCAATAACCCATGTCTGGGTGTATGTATTACAGGATTTGCCCACGATTGGCGTGGATCATGATGTTAAAACTCCCTCTGTCATAAGGAAGGAGGAAGACTCTGGAAGAATTAAGTACGAACCCTTGTTTCATCTGTGCAAAGACTTCATTGTCTCTGTGATCTCCAAGACTAGCATACCTTCTTCTGTGCATCCCTGTGTTCATCTTTTTAAGGACTATCTTTGATAGGTTAATATAAACAAGGGGTTGAGAGTTGGCATAATGATTAATGTGTTTACCTTATAAACACAGGATACAGGGTTTGATTTTTACCTTTGAAATGGGAAGTTTGGCTAGACTTAAAATGGCCCATAAGAGCAAACAGCCTAGTACTAACCTATGAAATGCAGTTCCACTGTACCAAAAGTATTTTTGTTAGTCACCCTCCATAGTCAGATACATACCCAGTACCCTAAGAATCTTCAGAAATGATCCTACATGAAAGTATACCAAAGAAATCCACCTGCACTACCCCCCCCATCATCCAGTGCAATCTTAGATGCACATTGATCCATTAAGTCCATACCACCAAGTTAATTCCCACAGATAAACTTACCATAGCTATCTGATCAAAGATAAGCAGCCTGTATTAATTACCTTTAACTCCAGGATATACCTGACTGCAACAAAAGCTAAGTGCTCTATTTTTATAAACCATAACTCAAAAATATACTTGGCTTCTCTGCTAAAGGTAAGCACTCCTTTCCCAATTACCCTGCACTACCTGCTGTCTGTTGTTGCATAGCTTCAGCTGTTCAACTGCTCCTATCATTGCTAATTCATGTATAGGCTCTTAGGAGATTACTAGGCTAATGGCTCAAGAGCCCTTACAAGCCTAGCCAATATAAATCGATTTTGCCCACTATATGGCCCCTAAGGGTTAGAGGATGGCATAGGTTTATGCCATGGCTTGAGTATTTTACAAATTGCTCCTGTCCATAAGGAACATAGGTGCTACCCAGCTGTGGATTTGTGAGTCCCCATTCATTGATCCAAACTATGTTTCATAGGTTCATAGGTTCATAGGTAGGTACTAGGCTATTGGCCCTAGGGCCTGTATAAGCCTAGCCAAAAAGATACCCTGGCTTTCGCCACCCAAGAAAATTATTTTCCTGTGCCCCTGTCGAGCAGAGCCACAGAAGTGATCCCCAGGGTGAATTTTGTATTTCCCATCCAATCACCAAGATTTTTCTTGGAGTGCTAATGAGGAGCTCTGTTTGACATAGATAGGTAGTCTGTTCCAGAGTATGGGAAGTCTCTGGGACAGAAGTCTATCCCTCCAGCATGTTCAGTTTATTGTGGTGACAAGGTTTAGGTCCCTACAGCATGTAGCTCGGAGGGATTGGGATTTCTTTAAGTGGAGCATGTCCAACAGCTCTGGGTTTGACATAGCTTTGTATGTTAGGCAGAGATCGCCTCTGAGTAGGCGATATGTGACGGGTAAAGCTGGAGTTTTTTGAGATAGTCTACATAGGGCATCTGTTTGAGGCCAGAAATCCTCTTTGTGAGGTATTTCTGTGGCCTCTCCAGTTGTTGTAGATATCTTGTGAGGTACATACCAAAAGGGGCGCTGTACTCTATAATGGGTCTAATGAGTGATGAGTTGAGGGGGAACAATGGCCTCTTTTTTTCTGGATGAGAAGCCTTTTGTGATGAAGTGTGCCACGTAGAAGGATTTCCTGACCACTGTGGCAATGTGATTATCAAAGGAGAGACTAATGTCCACCTGTGTCCCAAGGTCTCTTATCACACTTTCAGTGTTAAGTAGACTACCACCTATGTGGTAGTTCATGGGTACAGAGGTTTTACCAAAGGGGATGACAATGCACTTTTTGGCATTGAGCTTCAGGCCATGGCTTTGAAACCAGGCATCTGTCTCAATGAGGCCCTTTTGTAGGATGTCCACATCATTAGGAGTTTTAATTATGGCTCCCAGTTTGCAGTCATCTGCAAACTTCATTAGCCAAAGACTGTCTATGTTAGCCTGTACTTCAGAGAAGTAGACACCAAACAGGAGAGGACCCAGGACTGAACCCTGTGGTACTCCACTTGTCACTAGTCTGAAGTCGGATTGGGAGTCTGCTACTTTCACAGTGTGGGTTCTGTCCATGAGCCAGTTGGCAACCCATCTTGTGACATAGGGATTTATACCTAGTTTTGTGAGTTTATCTATAATTCCAGAGTGGGGGATGGTGTCAAAAGCCGTGGCGAGATCTAGATAGGCTGTGTGAACCACCTTACCCTCATCTATGGCTTTGGTGACTGCTTCAAAGAAGTCTATCAGGTTTAGGAGACATGATCTGCCTTTTACAAACCCAAACTGGGTGGGGTCCAGAGTTTGGAGATTACCAATGTCTTTGTTTATGAGTTCCTTGATGATACGTTCCATGGCCTTGCAGACCAGGCTCGTCAGGCTAATGGGGTGGTAGTTCCCAAAGTCTGTCATGGCTCCCCCTTTGTGGAGTGGGATAACCATCATGGTGCACCATTCAGTGGGCACAAAGCCTGAGGTGAGGCTATGATTGAACATGGTACTTAGGTGGGGTGACAGTTCATTCTGTAGTTCATGTAGAATGCAGCCTGGGATATTGTCAGGTCCCATGGATGCTGTGTTTTTGGCTTTGCAGAGTGTGTTTTTTACCTTTGTCTGTTTAAAGAGAGACAGGAAGGGCTCTGTTTAACGTGAATAGGAAGCCTGTTCCAAAGAAAGGCTAAACTCTGGGATATATATCTGTCTCTCCAGCATATTTTGTTTGAGTTGCTGAACAGGTTTAGATACCTAGATCAGGTGATCCTTGTGCTGTTTGTCTTGTGGATGTGTATCAGCTCTATCAGGGCTGGATTTGGGAGTGCTTTGTAGGTTAGGCATAGGTTACCCCTTAATCGTTGGAGCATTTTAATAATAATTTGTTGCTCTCCAATTACCTTTTCCACTATTTGCCTTTTAATACATGTGGTGCCACTCAATTACTAATTGTTTTACTTTGAACTTTGTTATATTGATGTACTGCTATCCGTTGATGTTTATTGGCACTGCTATTTGTATGGATTAACTGCTGCCATTAGGTGCCTTGCATTCTTTTCTTTACTGTTAGTATATATTTTTTTCAGATCAAACTGGTGTCACAAGAACATAAATACACGTGGCTGATTGCTGAGATTTTTACATGGCAGTCAGACCACTTATTTCTCAGTGTTATGCTTGCTTACTTCCATTTCAGTTGCTATTACAAGAGCACTGTGCTTCACCTTGCAGCAGCTATTAGTACTGCATCAATGTTACTTCTATCCACTGATTCTCTGCTTATGTTCCTTGCACTGTAGTAGAGGTTATACCTGCAGGTAGATTGTTATACATTGTACTTAATGTGGAGGTCAGTACTGCATTACCAGTATTCACTTCCTCAACGCAGTTCAATGTACCTTTGTGGAATGGACTAAAGTGCTTGCATCAGCACTTTATGTGTAATATACATTGTAGCAAGCTGCTTGCTACACAAAATTTATTTTTTTATTCTCCTCAATCAAGAGGTAAGAAGAGCCAGATTAGAGTTTACAGGCCATTTTCTTTTGCTCCTCAACTTTGTGTTGAGAGGCAACAGATCGAGAGATTGCAGAACGGCACTGGGCTCTAGATGTGCTATCTACAGTTTAAACATCAGGTGCCACAAGAAAAGGAAATAACGTGAGATTTCATGAGAATACAAAGTGCTGCACAGAGAAACTAATGAATCAGTAGTGAACATAAAACAGAAACAAACAACGTACTTAATTCATGGTTTCTTTATAAATAACTCTTTAGGGGATTAGCTTATACCTAAATAAGAACGTTTGTGTAGGGAATAATTTGAGACTTTCATGATGCTCTTTTTAAATTTAGACTCTAACCTTTCTTTTTAAAAGTGATGCAACAATTCTTGAAAAAACTGTCTCCTTTCTGTTTTATAGGGAAATCTCCCCCCTGATTATCATATCAGTCTGATAGATATTGGTCTTGTACTTGAATACCTCATGGGTGGAGCCTACCGTTGCCACTACACACGAAAGAGTTTCCGAACGCTGTATAATTACTTGTTTGGACCTAAGAGGGTAAGATTCATTTTCATCATACATGTTACAAAACTGACTAAGATAAATTCATCTGGTAAAGTGTATGCAATTTATTGAATTATTCTGTAGGCTAAGCATATCACTGATTAAGCATTTGTCAATAATGAAGGCAGCATTTCAGTTGTTTTTATTACTTTTTGGTGTATCTGCCAGCTGATAGCTGACATGCCTTAATGTCAATTGTCAGGATAGTCATCTGCTGTTCCTCTAACCTTGTGCAAAGTTGTAACTGTGGTCACACCAGGAGATGCAGGGGGATATACAGAAAAATATGTACTGCCACAGTATGCTGAATACCACAGATTTAGAGCGGCAGCGCCCATTGCTGCTTAGCTATGTCTCGTGGCTAGCACAGAGGCAACATTCTCTGTAAAGGGCTGCACTCTAAATGATGACAGCTATGCTAGTAGCAATCAGCACAGTACTGCAGTGGTCATGCAGCTGATGTAAGAGGCACAATGAGGTGGCATGCTTTATGGTATGAATGTTTGTCCACACAGCAAAGTGCCATATAAATGCAACATAGGCACTGCTAGCAGGCTACATTACAGAAGCACAGTGAAGTCCCAGTTCACATCATCTTTCAAATGGGGGAAGAGAGAGATAGTAAAAGGGCAAGAATAAGCAGGGGAATGCACATAAGGCTAATGTAAAGGAAAGGTGGCTGGAGGGATGAGAAAAAGGACATTATCTTCCCCGTAAGAAGTACCCCTTTTCTATTTTTTTATGAAGGAAGAAGAAGGGATGATAGCAAGGAGCATGTACAGGGGGGAAAAGGTAATATTGAAGGCACTGGCACAGACAGGCAAACATGAATTATTAATAATGACCTGAGAACACTTCAGAAGACAATCTGGTGAGGAAGATTTGGGACAGACAGGAAGAAGGTAAGAGGAAACGAATATGTCCTGCAAAGAGGTGGATGGATTGTGTGAAAGAAGATCTGTGACAGTCAGGCATGAGTGTTGAAGAAGGCAGGAGTGTGGCACTGAATCGAGAGTGTTGGTGACAGTTAACATGATACCTCGACCCCATGTAGAAAAAATGGGAAAAAAGGGGGCTGATGATGATGATGATGAAGAAAACTTCAGCAAGACCTTAACAGTACTATTATATCTATTATTTACTAAGTTGGCTAAATATGGTGAGATTCCTCAACACTGGAGGCATACACTTATTAATCCTGTCTTTAAAGGAAAGGGGAGTAGGGTAAACCCAGAGTCATGCAGACCCTTAAGTCTACTTGTTGTGGAAAAAATGGAGAAGGTAATATTGGATAAGTTATTGTCACAATTGGAAAGGTTGGGACATGAAACCATATGTCAACATGCATATGTTGAAAATAGATCTATTACCACCTGTAACATGATGTTCTATAACAATATAATAACAGCTATGAATGAAAATTTATGCTGTGATATAATTTATGTAGATTTAACTTCAGCATTTGATAGAGTTGTACATAAAATAATGATCAATAAATTAGAACAACTAGGTATCAATGTACTCTTTATAATATAGATAGCTGCATGGCTTATAGCAACTGGACAGGTAAAATTCTTGGCTACAGTCAGTGTCCCACAGGGCTCTGTCCTAGGCTCATACAGATTGTATCTTTCAGATCTATCCATTTCATCTGAGGTGTTCTACAGTGTGTATAAAGATGACTTGAAATTGGGTAAATTGATTACATATGTTACAAATACGGCATGTCTTCAAAAAAAACTTGCTAAATTGACCATTCAGACACAGGAGAATAATATGATGATAAATATATCAAAAGCAAGCATATGACATTTGGCAGACATAAATTGAAAGGGGAATATTTAACACAACACACAGTGATTGAAACTGTACATTCATTTAAGGACCTGTGTCTATAGGTAGAGTTTTTCTAATCATATCAACCAGTTGGTTAATGATATTTATGCAACTATAGGCTGTATGAAGATATTTATAAAGTCTAGGAAGTCATAAATGATGAAGACATTGTTTGTTATTTATATTAGACCTAAACGTGAGTATGGAACAACAATATGGAAACCTTAAAAGAAAACAAGCATGTGTAAACTGGAAGAGTACAGCGGAAATATGCCAATGGCATCCATGGATATGAAAATTTAAGTTATTATGAAAGACTAAAATATCTGCTCATACAGATATTTAAGAGGAGACCTAATTCAGGTACTTAGGACATCTAGAGATAACTACCTCTGTGAATGTTCGGGGTTTTCAAAAAGTAGTAGAGAATCATCAGACAACATATGTAGAAGATTCTATAGGAATGAGAAGTTTACTAACTGGTTCTCTGAAACAGCAGATAATGCATGGAACAGACTACCAGATTACATTAAAGCAAGCACTAGTTAAGATATTTTTAAGAATAGACTGAACACTTATTATGAGAACAGCTGTTTTGGTATATTGGCAGACTAGAAGGGTATTCATGCCTGTGCTTGAAATATGTGTATGTATCTATGTATGTATGTATGTATGTATAAAATGTAGACACAGACAGAGAAGGCATGGACATAAAAGGGGGAACACCACTAGAGAGGTAGGCTAATTGGTGATGGAGAGGGCTGAACTACAGACTTGGTATGTCGGAGTTGCAGACTGATTTGGGGAGTAATACACACGTAAAAGCAATGTCACGATGGGAGATGTGATATGAAGAGGTGACCCTGCACAACTCACCAAAAAGTCATTCACCTCTGTGACCGACATCCTGGGCAGGCCCCACCTGTTTTGACCCAATGAATGTGGCTGGATGTGCATGCAGCTTTATTGTTACTCAAAGAGGCACTCCAGGATCCCGCTGCAGATATCAAGCAGCCAGCCAACCTAGGCCATGACCAGCCACCCAGGATGATCCTTTTGGTCAATTTCTTGGGGAGAAGCCTCAGGTCCCCTCCTGAGAGGTGGCCATGGAGGACACAAGTGAGCCCTACTGGTGACTTTCTGCTTAGGGAACCTTCATCCCTCCTGCAGGAAAACAGGCTTAGGAACTGCTGATGACCAGGTAACATTAGCTGGTTCAGGCCCAAGTGGCTGCCACTACAGCTCATCCTGCTCTGTAGTCGTCCCTGTAGCGAGAGATAGAGAGAGAGAAAAAAATAAAAAAGAGGCAAAAAATATCATATTAGAACTCATGATACACACCTTCCTACTACACTTCTCTTACCACCTGCAGTGCCTGCACCTTCTTCTTAGGCATGCTTCCTGATTTAATTTTTTATTTCTGTGGTGCTGAAAGATATAGAACAAGTGGTAATCATTAAATTTTGTCCCTAAAAAAAGGAAAAGACTGCAAAAGATTAAAGTTAGAGCACTGCAGGATAAAACCATTATAAAGTGTTTACAAAGAATGCTATCCCCCAATCACTGTCTCTCAGTGATGACTCCAGAACATTTCCTGATGTGGGTCTCACCATTGGTATCAATCAGTGGATGTGCAGGTCAGGGTCCTCCCATAAGTGGCACTACACTCACCACACTGGTGGTATTCAGTATGCTACATGGCCTATATGAGGAACTGGCTACACCATCCATCAGACAAGATGCCTGTGGTCCTAGATGGTACACCTGGCTAGCATTCACAACCTTGAAGTTCAACTCTGATCCTGCAGGATGTGATCTCTAATTCCTTCCAACCTTATAGCCATGTGCATAGCTATCATGTAAAACCTCTCAGGATTAGTTAGTAAATGCGGAATTGTTCAGCATCATGTTTAGTCACTCCTGTGTCATGGCACTTTGTATAAATCATGCTGCTAAGTGAAATAAGAGACCAGTATGCATTATTGTCATGGTCAGGGCATTTCAAATGATCCTTCATGGTTCACCATTGGATGGTTAAAGACTTTTTCTTTGTAATTTTTTTTCTCTTCAGCAGACACTGACAGTGAGAATCAGTAAGGGATACAGTATGTACTTGCTCCTCCTAAGAAAAAGAGTTGCGCTTCATTTCACCTGACAATGAGTTATGAAAGAGTATGAATATTCAGGCTATAAAAGAACACTGATAACCAGACACACACCTTGACTATCATTTTATCCATTGTTTCTTTCTTAGCAGTTTTATGGATCTCAAACTTGCGTGATACTGGCATCAGCTAAAGAACCTAAAGACATATCACCAGTGATGCCAATGGAAAATTCTACCCACCTAATGGGAATAGAACCACAGTACCATTAGTATTCCCACCAAGGTTGGTGTCACCAAGGTGAACATAAACTGGAAGATACACGGCTACTTGACTCTTGACTTCTCTGACTTTAAACTCTCAGATTAGTCACAACCAGAAATTCCATAGCCCTCAAAGGAAATGCTACAAAGACATAGTGAAAACATACAAGAGGGAACAGATGTGAACATTATACTTTTGGAAAAGCTGACAGCCTAATGATTTCTGTAGTGCCATATTTGCATTAAATGGGATGTACTTTGAAAAGAAATTCCTTGTCTTTGAAGCTGAAAATAGTTAGCACACGAAGAAAGCATAAATAAACTGTGTTCTGGACTGAAAGTGTCTGCAGCCTTTTTTGTTTTGTGATTTTAAAAGTTCTTTATTAACGTTTATGATACTGAGAACCAAATGCGTCATGTGGGAAATTGGTCTTTTTTGCAGATGGACTTGCAGTTCTGTGACTGAATTAGTGAACCACGTCGGCACCTATTATTGATTCATACTGTTACTGTTAGTCAGAGAAGTTATAAATGATGATTTAAAGAAGTAAGCCCAATCACAGTGAATGAGATATTGGAACATATTGACTACATGAAAATAACAAACAGGAGGACAGACAAAACATGTTCTTGGTAGAGTTCTATGTCCACCTGGATATGTTTGACATAACACCAAGAGCATGGACACAAATGACATGCAGCAGTGTTCCCGGGACCCTGTATAACTGTAACACTTCTTACCAGGCATTATAGATTGCACACTGATTGGATTTCTGAAGGTCTGCAAAATATATGTACCGAGTACTGGCAAACTTCCTCCAATATCTGTATAAGGATAAAATGTTGAGCCACTGTTCCTGTGTCATGGATGGCAATATATTTATGGTCCTCCTCAATCAGAGGCTCAGCTATTACATGAAGCCTCTTTCCATAACCATTTCATAGGTTTTCCCAAGGAAGATGAGAATCATGATTCCTCCGTAGATGGAACACTTTGCCATCTCACCTTTTTGAAAAAGAGGACCAAAACACCAGTTTACCAATAAAGATGTAGTCTCTCCACCTTCCATGAAACACTGAAAAGGAGCATGAATCACCCAAACTCATGGTTCAGAATGATGCAGGACTGACTATGACTCAGATAACCCACATTTAAGTCATAGGGCAGGCACTGAAGGAAGTGGGCAGGAGAGAATAAGCCTCAGCCATCAAAATTCCACTTGCTCATCGTAAGGGAAGGAGGCAGAAGGACCCATCACATCAGTGATATTTACCAGTAGATAGATTCTCACCACTGAAACAGACCACAAAGGCTTGCAATACAGATGTCACATTCACACTGCTGAGCAAATGAGTTGACACACTGTTTTACTGGGAGGTTTAGCTGCACTGGAACATTAGATGATCTGTCATTCATTGATGTGCATGTCATCAGTTCTGCTGCGTCTGTTTACACTTTGTGTTTGTATAAACAGTATTGTCTTAGCATGCCAAGCTCTCCTTTTTCTGCACTCCATCGATATAACACCCAAGACAAATTCATCTCTTATGTCCTACTCACTCTCCTCCAAAAGGACTTTAAAAATACAGATACAGCTAGATGAATGTTGCCTTATATTAAATTCAGGGAAAGCAAATGTTTTGAAATTATAATTTGGAAAAGAACACGGGAGATTTAAAAAAACAAATAATAGAAATGCTAGTAGTACAATAAAGCAGTGTTTCAGCTTCATCTTACAGCCTCATAGCTTCAGGCTTTGGGCTTGATCATGACCTCTGTTTACTGTTTGTGGATTTTTTAAGTACTCTTTGTATTCATATGTATTCCTTCCAGGTACTCACTGTATCCTCCTACTTCAAAATACATACTAATTGGCTCACTGCTATAAATTGTCCATTATATATAGCACTCAACTTTGCAACTGTGATTTGGTCATGCACAGAAAGTATAAGCTTAAATGAATCCATTTGCCTAATCAATAAACAAATATATAACTTCAGTATTGTCTGTTACCGAAGTCTTAATTCCTGTTTCCATATAATACAAGATATTCTGATTAGTTTTCTTAAATGTCAGGTGACTAAATTAAAATTTAAAGCTAGTACTTGCTGGCCCAATGTATAAGGGTCAAGGTATCCATAAGAGTCACCAGTGTTGAAAACAGACCCAGAGCATCAGAAGGGTCCACCAGAGAGGATAAGATGAAAATGCCACTTGTGAGCTCTCCTATCACAGGCAGGACTGTACCAGGTCTAACTCTGCTTGTGCTAAGTAGTGACTTTGCAAGTGCAACTTGTAAGTAGGTGGAGCAACATATATACTGTGCATGGCATGCGGTTATGTACATCAAGGGCACTGACATCACTGCATCTCACTCCCTCGGTTTGACGCTCACTAGATTGAATGTCACTCCCTCAGTTAAGGACCTTGGTTTTGCTTATTATAAAATTATTAAAGGTTAAAGACTACTAGCTTAGTGGGTCTAACCCAGTCAACAAAGGATAAATAGAATACAATAAAGTATTGCATATCATATTTTGCCTCTTTAAATCACTGTACTATATCACACTTTGTATCGTACAGCATTGTATTTTATAAACTTCCAGATGATTTTATTTAAGATCTCCATTTGAAACTGTTGACAATGGTTAATAAATTCACTTTTTTCTTTATTGTCTGAGGTTTTATGGGTATTTCAACACTTGCAATAATATTGCTGTGAATTGTGTATAAGAATAGCATGCACAATGTAATTATGTATGAAGGTGATCAATTATAAATAAAATATCTTGTATTTTTCTGATTTTTGCCTAAGAAAAAGGTTTTCTCTGCATGTGTGTGTGTGTCTACCATGCTAGAGGATTTGCTACTGAATGGAAAAACACTTTTAAGGGAAAGCACAATACCTAAATGCCTAGATCCTCTTGTTTGTCCAGAATAGTTATACCACCATGGAATGACTGAGGTCTCAGGTTTGAGTCCAAACAAAGAACTAACATTTTCATTCCATCTTTACAAGACTGGACAATTCCTGATATACTCCACAGTCCTTGGAAAATTTTTATCTTGGCTCATTTAGTGTACATTATTTTACTGTCTGAATGTAAAATGTTAAGTAAAGTTTTTTCTTTTGTTATAGGCTGTTGCCATATTAGTGGGTTACACTTATTTCTCCACACCAGCATGGCTTCACATGGAGCCCCAGCTTCACCTTATCATTCTACTACAATTTGTTTTGGACTGCATTACTTCTACTTCTGCTGTTCCAGGGTTGCCAACCCACTTCCCAAAGCTGATATAGAAAATGCATGGGGGCAGACTGCACACAGTATTCACCACTGTTACTGACCTGAGATTACCTTTTCTTGTTTGGGGCCCTACGTCCCCATGGATATGCTGGGCTGACATCATAGGAAGGAGCAGACAATGGCACCATGAGGGAATGTCCCATCTCTTCTGTGATGATACATTTCTCACTCAGATATTCACCATTCCTTACACCACAACAGCACTGGGTAATTGGAACAACATCAGGATCACCATGGATAGTTCCATACCTCAATCCCATCACCCCTTCCCACCAGATGACCTGAGCAGGCAACTGCCTCATCATTGAACTTATTGTCATGCTATCCCCAGCAGGTGCCTGAACAACTAACAGAACACTTGCACCACACCACACTCACCACATAGTCTCACTAAGTCTACACCACCAAAATCCACACATAGAAACACAAAAAAATTCACGGAGGCTCTCAATAATAATCTGCTCAAGCAACAGAGACCTCCAAAGCAGAAATTCAAGCAACCTCCACCCCCAACACAACCCAAATGACAGATAGCCCACAGACTCAGTGTGCCACTCAACCACAGCCAATAAGGCAAAACAACGTACCCAACACACTAGTCATAGGTGACTCTATAGTCAGGCACACTGATGTCCCACTCACCAGGCTAAACAAGGAGAAGGTTACTGTCAGCTGCCTGTCAGGTGCCAGGATCCGTCACATAACCCATGCACTCAGGTCACTCCACAACAAGTACAAATATGATTCTGTCATTGTCCATGTTGGTGTGAACGACCTGAGACGTACCTCCCTGGACTACATGAAAAGAGACCTGGAAGAGCTCTCCGATCTTGTAGCCCAGGCAGGTATAACCCTAGCCCTGAGTAGCATTCTTCCATCACCCAGAATGATGCCGCAGTACAAGGACAAAATGATTGACTTCAACAATTGGCTAAGCTTCTGGTGCCATTCTAAAGAGATCCAGTATCTGTCTGCCTGGGATGACAGACCACGATGCTTTGCCAGAGATGGCCTGCACCTGTCACCCCTGGGATTCCGGATACTGAATAAGGTTCTTGCCACCCCTAGAGTGCCTTTTTTAGGCAAGGTTCAAATGACAAATTCACCACCATAACAGGAACAGGCAAGCAAAAACTGAGGTTGATGCTACTCAATGCTAGAAGTCTAAATCTCAAAATGCACTCACTCGAGGCACTCCTTAAAATGGAGAACATCGATATCTGTGCAGTGACTGAGACCTGGTTCAAGGCTCCAGAGAGCACCCATGCACTACCAGGTTATAACTCATACCACACTTTTCGGCCATGTAACCTGGACCGAACACCAAAGGCGGAGGTGTGTCCATATTCATTAAGGATATCCACACCTCCAGGCTAGTTGCCCAGCATAATGCAGCCGATGTTATCCAAGTGCAACTAACTCTGGACAAAACTGCAATCCAGATTGTAGCTTGCTACAGATCACCCACCATGCCCCAGGATTCCCACTCCTCTTTTCTTGATGTACTGGAAAATATTAGGGTTCAACCAAACACCCTAATAATGGGCGATTTCAACTACCCCACCATTAACTGGGAAAACTACTCATGTACCAACTCCTTCGCTCAACGCTTTCTGGAATTCATAAACTCCCATGCACTGGATCAAATTATCCACACCCCCACCAGGGGCAACAATATCCTAGATCTAGTCATTACCAATATAAGTGACTGGTGTTCCACAGCTGAAGTCAATGCCTCATTGGTCCGATTCGACCATAAGCTAATTACCCTAGATATCCACATCCTGCCTCCACCCCCCATTAAGGAAACCATGGTAAATAATTTCTCCAAAGCCAACTTCATGCTTCTTAAGACAGAAGTGGTGAACTTCATGACACCCATGCAGATGGACAATACAGTTACGACTACTGAATCCTACACAATTGCACTTTATAAGCACTTATATGACTGCATGGATCATGTTATCCCAAACAGAAGCAAGACAGTATCCACCAAAAAAGGAAGCCAGTCTGGTGGTCCCCTGCCATAAACAAACTGTACAACAGAAGGAAGAAACTCTTGCAAAAGAGAGTAGAATCCCATGAGTGGAGGAGCTCCCTTGTCAGCCTCAGTAAGAAGCTGCGATCCCTGATAAAATCCTCCAAAGCTAGTTAGGAAAACAAAATCACCACTGATTCTAAAGACAACCACAAAGTATTCTATAGCTATGTCAAGAATCTCAATGGTAACACTCAGATCTGCTCTGAGTTACAGCACAATGGCACTAAATATACAGACCCAACTGATATTACCAACATCCTGGCAGATAGGTTCAGTGCTAACTTTACCCCCCTATCACCCCCTAAAGAGCCCAACTCTATACCGGAAGAATGCAAAGTTCCTGTAATCATGGCTGCACAGGTAAAAAACACACTCTCCAAAGCCAAGAACACAGCATCCATAGGACCAGACAACATCCCAGGCTGCGTTCTACATGAACTACAGAACGAACTGGCACCCCACCTAAATACCATGTTCAGTCATAGCCTCACCTCAAGCTTTGTGCCTGCTGAATGGCACACAGCAACGGTTATCCCACTCCACAAGGGGGGAGCCACCATGGACCCCGGGAACTACCGCCCCATTAGCCTGACAAGCCTGGTCTGCAAGGCCATGGAACGTATCATCATGGAACTTATAAACAAAGACATTTGTAATCTCCAAACTCTGGATCCCAATGAGTTTGGGTTTGTAAAAGGTAGATCATGTCTCCTAAACCTGATACAATTCTTTGAAGCAGCCACCAAAGCCGTAGACAAGGGTAAGGTGGTTCACACAGCCTATCTAGATCTTGCCAAGGCTTCTGACACCATCCCCCACTCTGGAATTATAGATAAACTCACTAAACTAGGTATAAATCCCTATTTCAAAAGATGGGTTGCCAAATGGCTCACTGACAGAACCCACACTGTGAAAGTAGCAGACTCCAAATCCAACTTTAGACCAGTGACAAGTGGAGTACCACGGGGTTCAGTCCTGGGTCCTCTCCTGTTTGGTATCAATTTCTCTGAAGTACAGGCTAACACAGAAGGTCTTTGGCTAATGAAGTTTGCAGATGACTGGAAACTAGGAGCCATAATCGAAACTCCTAACGATGTGGACATCCTACAAAAGGGCCTCACTGAGACAGATGCCTGGAGTCAAAGCCATGGCCTGAAGCTCTGTGCCAAAAAGTCCATTGTCATCCCCTTTGGTAAAAACACTGTACCCATGAACTACAATATAGGCGGTAGTCTACTTAATACCGAAAGTGTGATAAGAGACCTTGGGACACAGGTGGACAGTAGTCTCTCCTTTGATAATCACATCACCACAGTAGTCAGGAAATCCTTCTACGTGGCACACCTCATCACAAAAGGTTTCTCATCCAGAAAAAAAGAGGTCATTGTTCCCCTCTACTCATCACTCATTAGACCCATTATAGAGTACAATGCCCCTTTTGGTATGTACCTCACAAGACATCCACAACTGAAAAGGCCGCAAAAATACCTCACAAAGAGGATTACTGGCCTCAAACAGATGCCTTACGCAGGCTGTCTCAAAAAACTCCAGCTTTACTCCGTTGCATATCGCCTACTCAGAGGTGATCTCTGCCTAACATACAAAGCTATGTCAAATCCAGAGCTGTTGGACATGCTCCACTTAAAGAAATCCTAATCTCTCTGAGCTACACGCTCTAGGGACCTAAACCTTGTCACCACAATAAACAGAACATGCTGGAGGGATAGATTCCTGTCCCAGAGACTTCCCATACTCTGGAACAGACTACATATCTATGTCAAACAGAGCTCCTCATTACCACTCTTCAAGAAAAGTCTTGATGATTGGATGGGTAATAGGAAATTCACCCCGGGGATCACTTCTGTGGTTCTGCTTGACAGGAGCACAGGAAAATAATTTTCTTGGGTGGCGAACGCCAGGGTACATTTTTGGCTAAGCTTGTATAGGCCCTAGGGCCAATAGCCTAGTACCTACCTATGAACCTATCCCTCCGAGCTACATGCTCTAGGGACCTAAATCTTGTCACCACAATAAACAGAACATGCCGGAGGGATAGATTCCTGTCCCAGAGACTTCCCATACTCTGGAATAAACTACCTATCTATATCAAACAAAGCTCCTCATTAGCAATCTTCAAGAAAAATTCTTGATGATTGGATGAGAAATAGGAAATTCACCCTGGGGATCACCTCTGTGGCTCTGCTTCACAGTGGCACAGGAAAATAATTTTCTTGGGTGGCAAAAGTCAGGGTACCTTTTTGGCTGGGCTTGTATAGGCCCCAGGGCCGATAGCCTAGTACCTACCTATGAACCTATGAACCTATAAGAACTCCTGGTGCCTGAGTCATACTCAGGACTTTATATATCTAAGCCAACAACTGTGGTGCAACTCTTAATTAAAGTTAAGATCATAAACATAAAATATTATTTTTCAAGAAGAATTCATCCATCCATCCATCCATCCATCCATCCATCCATCCATCCATCCATCCATCCATCCATCCTTCAAGTGATCTATCCATCCATTTATCCATCTATCCATCCATCTATCCATCCTTCCATCTGTACATATGTTCATAGGTGTATCATAGGCTAATGACCTCTAGGGCCTTTATAAGCCCTGCCATTCAACTCAAATGTGTCGACATGTTATATGTTTCAGATGTTTATATAGGGGGTGATGGTTGGCCATGACAGACTTCTTTATGGGGTGATTGTTGGTTATCACATAACTTACTCTCTGACTCTATCCATCAGAGACATAGGCACCAGAGCAAGGATACATTTATGACTTCCTATCCAGTGGTCCAAGTTACACTTAAATAGGTTTAGGGAGGGACTTCGATTCACACGGATAGGGAGCTTACTCCAGAGAACATCCATCTATCTCTTTTCTGGTAACTCACTTTGTCCTTAACATCATCAAAAGGATTACAGAGCTTGTCTCAGCAGCCAGTCTGGGTTTTTCCTTTTCTGAGCAGGCATTGGGGTCTGTTCCAGAATATATACTCTTACTCACTCATGCACTACATGCTCACATACAAGCCACTTGGAGAATGCCAATTCACCTACTGCATGTCCTTCAGAGGGAAAAGAAACCATAGCATCCAAAGAAAATCCACATAGACATAAATAAAGAAAACATTACAGTGCTTTTTTCAAGATTAAATCTCTATACGTGTTGGTATTGTCTGCACGTACACAGGCACCAAATGTGAGAAGTCCCAACAAATGTTGAATTTCATCACTGGCACAGCAAAAAAAATGTATTTACATTGGACAGGTGCATTTATGTACAGGCCTTCACATTGGAAACATCTGTATACCATCATAAATGTACAGGTGAATCAATAATCAGAGTGGATTTCCTACGTACTTACTGCACTTTCTTATGAAATACACACACATACACACACACACACACACCCACACACACACACACACACAAACACACACACACACACACACACACACACACACACACACACACACACACACACACACACACAATCTATTTTCACCCAGAAAATATTTTCATTTCAGTTAACAAAGTGATTTGTTATCAGAGTGATATGATCCCATTGTTAAACAAAGCCCCTCATTTAGCTTTATTTAAGCTCAATTTGGATGACTGGATGGGTAACCAGAAATTTATTCTGGGGTTCCACCTGTGTCCCTCTTGTACAGGGCTAATTAGGTGCTGATTTTAGTGTCTGCTTGAACCAGACACCCTTGGGAAAATGGGTTGAATTTGGCTAAGCTTCTAAGGGTCTGGGGCCGTTAGACTAGTAACCTTCTATGATCCCATGATGATCCAATGAGTAATGCAAGCTGAATTGTGTTGTTTATCATGACTATAAATCTTAACAGTTGCCTGTTGTTTGTGACTACTATTAACTATTGCAATAGACATACAAAAACAGCTTTATTATATCAATTAATTGTATTTTGTTTTTCGGCTAATATTATAATTTTCTTATATTCTTTTACAGCCAAAGGCTCTTAAACTCTTAGGAATGGAGGTAGGTACCTTTTCCTTTAATATTAATTGTTGGAATGTGTGTTGTCTATAGTTAGCAATGTTCCAAATAACAAGTACATTGTTCCATTTACTAAGCACTTACAAGTATTATTTGTACAGCTTTAATTAAATGTCTACCCAAGCCATTCTCCTTTGTGCGTGGTCAGAAACAGTATCATGATTCTTTTTCATAACAAGATATCTGAAAAATATTTCTTCCTTTATTAATGATGTTGCTTACCATGTTATTACAAGATAATTTAAGTAAAACCTCTGTACTGTCTAATAGCATCTAATTTTGTTTACCACTAATAGTGAGCAATTACTTATTAAAATAACCATGATGATCTTCTCTTTGCCTTAGCATAATGGAATATTTATATTACTACCCACAAAAAGATCAATCATAATAGTATATTTAGGCAGTATACATTTTTATGCTTACTTAAATATTTTGATATACACACATATATATATATATATATATATATATATATATATATATATATATATATATATATAAAACATAATGCAAAAAAGGTATGGTGACTTTTAAACTTGTCACTAATATGAGATCCTAAGCTTAAACTGAAATAAAACCATTAGTTATTCATTATTCAAAATACCACCATGACTACTGGATGCCTCAGAGACTTCTTGGAACCAAAAAAAATAAAAAATTCACCAGAATAGCGCCAAATATTTTTATTATGCTTTCGTCAACCAGACTTCTTCAGAATAAAATCACCGAAGTAGTACCCCTCTTTTTATACAAAACTAATTAATGCGGCAATCAATTAATTAAGACTCTAAAAGTACTACCATAATATAAATGCATTCTAATTATAAAAAGTCCATTAATCATTACACTTTTGTACTTTTAATTTTTGTCTTTTAAAAAACATTTTATATTAATATTGTCATTTAAACCAGGTGGTCGGTAAGCACATCATTTCATTTGCCACTTTGCTTCTGCCTTTTCCACTCTATTTTTATAATTACTACCTCTTAAATCATGTGGTACACACTCAATAACAGAAAATAAAAACTTTTTGTAACTGGAACAAATTTGTGAATGTTTTTGCAAAGCGCTATTAACCTTTGACCTTTATATTTAATTATTATTAATACATTTTTCCAACGTACGGGTGGTCATCCCAACAACTCCTTGTTTTTTCATAGACAAACCTAGATTAATCTTTTATAGTCTCATTGAGATCCTGGTTACCTTGTAAAACTTTCCAATTATTTTTAATAATATCTTTGATAACTACAGAATCAACTGACATGTCAAGAACAAAAACGGAACTATTATCTAAACTATTTTCATTCTTTTTTGTACATACATCTTTTCCCTTTAAAATAGGCATAAAACTATTTGATCTTTTTTCATACATTTCCTTAGCTATCTTATAAAGGGACTCTTCTTTATATCCCCTTTCTTTGAGTAACTCTATAATAGTAACAATTTAATTAAAAATTATTCTTTTCTTGTGGTCATACATGAGGCTGTAATAATTTGTCCTCTTGGGATATTTCTTTTCATATGTTTTGGGTGTCCACTTTTGTAATGTAAATAATTAATCGAGAACATCGTTATATTATAAATTTTACTATCCAGTCTTTTGTTCTCTAAATCCCAGTTTAAGGTAATGTCTAAATAATCAACACAGGTCCCATATCCACTAATGGTAAATTTGAAAAAGTCCAAAACTTCATTTAACTAACAAATAAATCTATTGATGTCATCTGTTTTCAAATTCACTATAATTATTAAATCATCCACAAAGCACTTGTATAGGACTACATTTTTAAAATATGAACACTTAGTTAAAACTTCTTGTTTCCACCATCCTAACACCAAGTTAGCAAATGAAGATGCTACACTAGACCCCAGTGCCACTCCTCGTATTTGTTTAAAATGCATCTTGTCAAACAAAAAATAGTTGTTTTCTAGTATAACCTCCATAAGAGAACAGCACAAATACATTTTGTCTGAAGAAAAATCTGTATTGTTAACCAAGAATATCCTCAGTGCATTTATACCTTTATCGTGGGGAATACGTATAAACAAAGAGGTCATATCAATGGTTAGAAAGTTAACATTTAAATCTCTATAATCATAATTAATAGCAGATTCTCTCAACTTTGACAAAAGGTCCCACGAATCTTACAAGTATGATTTCAACGTTTGTACCAACAGATTAAACAAAATATCCAAATACAATGCAACACCATCACATATACTGTTAGCAGCTGACACAATGGGGCGGAAAGGTGGAATTTTGTTATCTTTCTGTAATTTATGTAATTTAAGGATCCCAGATAGGACCCCTATCTTTGGACTTTCTATATTCATAAATTCATAAACACTGTGTAATATAACCATTCATTAACAATTTGTACAAAAAAATATAAACATACTTATATTTTCTATGTACCATGGTTATATCCACTTGTAAATAAATAGCTTTTTTATATTCACTCTCATTTATTAACAACCATCCCTCCTTGTCAGCTTTCATAAATCTTAGATCGTGATTATTTTGTAAGTCTTTTATAACTTTAATTTCTTCAACAGTTAAATTATAATAGTTATACTTATTTTTTGTTTTTTATCACATCCCTAATTTCTTTTTCACAAAGCTCTTCAAACAATCTAATGGTATAATTCAGACTTGGATTGAATGTGGAAGGCTTTTTCAATTCATTCATAAAAACTACATCCTTTAATATAAAATTCAAAATGATCTTGCGAGTAAAATATTTTAACTGCAACAAAGTCTCTGCCAGATCTGCAACATGACTATGTACAAAATTTATGCCCAGTTCAAGAACTTTTAAATGTTGCAAAGTTAAAATGTAATCAGTCAAATTTATTATTTTATATTCATAACTGGTGCTTGAAATTCACCGCATTCTCGTCTTCTTCCTGCTCATGTCTGTTTTTTTAACCTGTTTTATCAGCAGTTTTTTAGTTGCCCTCTTGTAAGTTTTCACTCACATTGTATGGAAGTTCAACAGAGGCTTCATTCTCAACAGTCTGTAAATTCTCCTCCATGGCGATTGTCTCCACCATATCACAGGGACTGATGTCATCTTGCAGTGAAAGGTGTTCTTCTCAGCTCTTGCCTCCAGTTATAGAAAAACTAGCCTTACGTCTTAAAGATGCCGTACCATTCTTATTGTTCACTTTAAAGTTAACTGATGGAACATCTTTTAAACCAGTATAAGCAGTCTTTTTAGCATATGCTGTCTTATCTCTTTTCAGTTTTTTATTTGTCCTTATGATTAACAGTTTTTCAAACTTTCCAACACTTTTGATTACTCCTTCATATTCATTTTTCAAGTGTGGAGCTTGAGTTAACATATCAGTTAGTATTTTGTCATAAGTATAAATACGAGATGTTATTTGTTTACAAGTATTCCCCATGATAAAGGTATAAATGCACTGAGGACATTCATGGTTAACAATACAGATTTTTCTTCAGACAAAATTTATTTGTGCTGCTCTCCTATGGAGGTTATACTAGAAAACTGTTTTTTTTGTTTGACAAGGCATATTTTAAACAAATATGATGAGTGGTAATGGGGTCTAGTGTAGCACCTTCATTTGCTAACTTGGTGTTAGGATGGTTGGAACAAAAAGTTTTAACTAAGTGTTCATATTTTAAAAATGTAGTCATATACAAGCTCTTTGTGGATGATTTAATATTTATAGTGAATTTGAGTATAGATGACATCAATAGATTTATTTGTGAGTTAAATGAAGTTTCAGACTTTTTCAGATTTACTATTAGTGGATATGGAGTCTGTATTGATTATTTAGACGTTACCTTAAACTGGGATTTAGAGAACAAAAGACTGGATAGTAAAATTTATAGAAAAAAGATGTTCTCGAATAATTATTTACATTACAAAAGTGGACATCCAAAACATATAAAAAGAAATATCCCGAGAGGACAAATTATTAGATCCTCAAGCATGACCACGAGAGAAGATTTTTTAAGTGAAATTGTTACTATTATAGAGTTATTCAAAGAAAGGGGCTATAAAGAAGAGTCCCTTTATTAGATAGCTAAGAAAATGTATGAAAAAGATCAACTAGTTTTATGCCTGTTTTAAAGGGAAATTATGTATGTACAAAAAACAATGAGAATAGTTTAGATAATAGTCCAGTTTTTGTTCTTAACATGTCAGTTGATTCCGTAGTTGTTAAAGATATTATTAAAAATAATTGGAAAGTTTATAAGGTAACCGGGATCTCAAGGAGATTATAAAAGATGAACTTAGGTTTGTCTATCAAAAAACAAGGAGTTTTAAAGGGATTTTAGAAAAACAAAACACATTAGCGGTAGATAGGTTAAGGATCAACAAAGAGAAAGGCATGTTTGCCTGTGGTATGTGTACCATTTGTAGGTACACTAATGTCACAAAGTTTGTGTTAATTTCAACCACAAATACTGTAATCTATTTAAAAGAAAGATATAGTTGTAAATCAGCAGGCTTAATGTACATTGCTTTGTGTTTAGGTTGTTCCAGCTTTTATATTGGGATGACCACCCGTACCTTGGAAAAACATATTAAGAAACATTTCTATAATATAAAAGTCAAATATGTTAATAGTGCTTTGTACAAATATTCACAAATTTGTTCCATTTATAAAAAGTTTTTATTTTCTGTTATTGAGTGTGTACCACATGATTTAAGAGGGAGGAATTATAATAGAGTGGAAAAGGCAGAAGCAAAGTGGCAAATGAAATTATGTGCTCACTGACCACCTGGTTTAAATGACAATATTAATATAAAATGTTTTTTGAAAGACAAAAGATTAAAAGTACAAAATTGTAATGATTAATGGACTTTTTATAATTAGAATATATATGTTATGGTACTACTTTAAGAGTCTTAATTAATTGACTGTTTTATTAATTAGTTTTGTATAGAAAGAGGGGTATTCTGAAGAAGTCTGGCTGATGAAAGTGTAATAAAGCTATTTGATGCTATTTTGGTGAATTTTTTATTATTTTTTGGTTCCAAGAAGTCTCTGAGGCATCCAGTCGTCATGGTGGTGTTTTGAGTTTTGGAGCAGTTATTTCCACCTTTGTGTGGTTTTGGTTAAATAGTTACTCATTATTATCATTTTATTTATTATGTCATTGACTAGGGTAGGTAGACTACTACAAATTAATTGTTTCAGCCACTGCCTGGGCCTGCAAGAGCAAGAAAGTCACAAAAAGTCAAACATTAAATTATACCTAAAAATAGTTTAAAGTAAAAAAACATTTTTGATTAACTATATAAAAAATAAGAAAACAAATACATTAGCTGAGCAATAAAACAAAACGATAATGACATGGGAATAGGATAATAAAAAGCTATTGCCAAGCTTACTAAAACAGAATTGCAAACAACATGGCTACATACAAATACTAGCTAACAAACAAATTATAGAAAATAATAACAAATAAAATAGAATGCTATACACAAACATATAGAAATCGGGGGGGGGGGGCTTGTGGCCCTCACTGATGGTTTGCAGCACCCTAGTGAAAAAAAAAACAGAAAAAAAGAACTTTTGTTTTTAATTTTTTTACTTTTTTGTAATTGCTTAGGTAGATTAAGTTTGTTTACGTAATGAGAATAGAACTCCACACATACTACTGCATGTGTGGAGTTCCAAGATTGCCCAAACGCTACTTAAAAAAGGCTTATTCTGCTTGTTGGGCTGTTTATTAAAACAGCCAAGCATCATAATACCCCTTTTCTTCCTTTTACAGAAGGTAGACTGGGTGACTGAGGCCGTCTGCCTGAAATGAAAGCTAGACATACAAGAAGAAGGTAATAATAAGTTCTAGCACAGAAACAAGTTTTTTTTTAACATCTTACTTATTAAAAGCATTATATATACCACTTAGGAAGGTAAGGATTTTTATTTTCTGTTTGTGTGTGTGTGTGTGTGTGTGTGTGTGTGTGTGTGTGTGCGTGCGTGCGTGCGTGTGTGTGTGTGTGTGTGTGTGTGTGTGTGTGTGTGTGTGTGTGTGTGTGTGTGTGTGTGTGTTAGATATATGTATGTTCCTGGATTTTATAGAAAGTATCTAATTTTGTATCATATTTTGGTCCATTTCTTCTTCATAATGTTTTTTTCTATTGTTTTAATAATTTGTCTGACAAATGAATCAGGACCACATTCCCTAAATCATGGTATACATTTAATTTCAGACTTAATAACCTTAACAAAAAAAGCATACTGATCCAAAGCTTGTTATTCTAGCAACTTATCTTTCCCTGATTTTGGCCCTTTATCCATCACTATTTTATCTTCTCCTTAATTCTTGAGCTAAGAGATTGAGGGCTATGTGTGTTAGGGGGCCATGGATCAATGGGTTGTATACTGTATTATGACAGCAGGGGTCTGAGAATAAAGTATATCACATACAAGTTGGACCCAAAAGACATAGCCAATATAGTAACAGATAGATTTATCTCTAACATCAACCCCCTCTCCTCTCATACATTTCCAGATCTCATACCCACATCTACACTTCCCCCTCAAATCTCCCATGAACAAATCCTCAGGGCAATATTCATGGCTAAGAACACTGCTTCTAGTGGGCTAAATAACATACCAGACTGCTTACTAGTCAGCCTGATACAGGAACAGTCAGACCCTCTACTGAGACTATTTAATGCCCATGGCTTATTTCTTTTTAAGTTGATTATTGGACAAATTCAGGCCTCATCAGCATATCATAAGCGACTTAAAAAGAAATAAGTCATGAGCATTCAGAATCACCATATAGCTGGAAGACCTGGTGTCCTTAAGTGGTCATTTGCATATATCCCATGCCACCTCTAATACAAGAGGGTTTAAGGAATCACACGTGCAAAATCTAGCTTGGCTAGATTTTTCTTTTCGTTTTTACTGATTGGTTTGTCTGTCTGACCTGGTTGCTCACTGTTTTAGTTTGTTAGTTGGGATATTTTGCAGACACCCAAATGGTTAGGGACATCAGCTGGATACTACAACCCTGTGTTTCCAAAGTTTAGGCAAACAGTCCATTTATGCTGTGCTGCTGAGCCCATAAGAAGGCCAAAACATGCATGCCCACAACTAGTAGGGTTTGGTTTTATTTGCCTGAATTTTTTCATAAAAGCAACTTAAAAAGAAATAAATCATAGGCATACAGAATTGCATTTAGGTGTAACACCTGCTGTCCTTAAGGGGTCATTTGCATATATCCCATGTTATCTCTAATACAAGAGGTTTTAAAGAATCACACAGTGGAAAATCTAGCTTGGCTAGATTTTCTTTTAGTTTTTACTGTGTGACCTTGTTATTCATTGCTAAAATTAAAAATGGGGAAATTCCCAAACATGGTTCCCTTATTACCTGCATAGTCACACCACATCTCCAAATCCTTAAACTGTTCCAACCATGCAACACTGATTAGTAATCCAACATGATTGTTCATGTGAACCATTTAACTGAGGACCTGAGCAGGAAGTTTTTAGTCATCTTAGCTACTATCTTATTTTCTTACATCACCCTTCAGCTGAAAGGGTTTCACTTCATTGTTTAATTATGACCTTGGCTTTTAAAGGGTTATTCCAGATACACACAGACACAAACAGACAGATAGACTAGAACACGCATGCGTGCACACACAAACACCCACCATATAACTTCTGCAACCCTGTCAGACAAAAAAAAATCAAGCTCATAAAACTACAAGACAAACAAATAAATCATTCTCATCCTCACACTTCTATTTTAAAAAAGCATTTAACACCTATCTGTCCATAAAAAAGCAACCGATGTAAGAACACCACAAACTCTATTTATTGTGTTTTTCGTCCAGCACAGTGGCTAGACTTCTTCAGATAAAAGAATCAGCTTCATAGACACTCTTAAATGTTTCAACAATCCAGTCATCTGAGCAATGTCTCAATTAAACCTCTTAACAATGTTCAATTAACACATCACTTGATAAAAGTTCTACCATAGTTAAAAATACAGAGTTAAAAGCCCTGACTAAAGAACAATATAATACATTCTCCCCCTAAATAAAAAAAATTCCTCCTTCACTGCTCAATCAACAGTAAATGTATGTATACCTGGTGTATTAAAAATAAAAAAATATAAAGCATGTTAAAATAAAACCATGGTTAATATATCACCATTGTAAATAAAGAAATGCTTTAGGTGTGGGACTAACCCTTAAACTCATCACTTGATTTAAGTAAATTATCTCCACATACTTTTTAATTTTAAGTATGGGAGAATAGTGCATGTTTCATTTATTCCTGGGAACTGATTAGCATTTAATCGAAGTTGCCATAACAACTCAAGTTGTTCTAAAAGTAGTGACGCTGGTCCTTCATGTACATTTTCACTAATCTGGTCTATAACCTTAAACTTGAATTTATGATCAGGTGAATTTTCTATGTTAAGTTAATTTGGTGCAACTGGCTGGGAGAGGTGATCAAAGTTTAGTTACTAACTTGAAAACTTTAGACTACAAACTATTGAAGCACAAAAAGCTCCTGCTAGAAATAGCGTATTTCACAGAAAATGTAAAGATGAATATAGTTCCAAAAGGTCTGAGGTCCTGGCAGTATCCGACAGGACTGGTGTCAGGATAGCAATTTCATAAAGACCTACTGCACTTGTTTGACAAGCAAGGGAGAGAACTAATGGAGCTTATTTGTAAACATTATCAAGTTCAAGTAGACGAATTATCTAAGGAAGTGGATCAGCTAAGCAGGGATGTACTAAGCCATCATGATTTTGCACGCTATAACTATGATTACCAATGTATTTTCAACAGTATCAATCAACAGATTGAAAAACATAAATCAAACAAAATTAAAAAACTGGAAAGGGATCATGTAGATTATAGCAATGCTACAGCCTACCCTTGCCCCCCCCCCCCCATCACAGCTGTGGAATGCACCTGGCCAACACAATCAGGCGTGCACTAACAACAACAGTTTAAGTGATGGGTGGAACCAGGAAACAGTGTTATCTAACTCAACAGTTCAGCCAGAAGTAAGGGAAGTCATTAATGAGAGAAATGCTCCAAATAGAAACAAAACAAACACATAATGACATTAACTTTACCCAAGGGAATCTCTCATATTCAGAAGTGATTCAAACAAACCGGCAAAATTTTCATCAGGCCAAGAACAGACCACAGAAAAAAACATTAGTGAACCGACAGAATCCTTACAATACGAGGGGGAAAGGAAAGATAAAATGGTAGACAAGCCTACTTTTACTAACAAATGTGACATTGTAGTAAATACAAGTGGAGACTTTAAAATCTATAATTTCTCCAATGTCAACATTGACAACAGGACAGTTGAACTTTTTTCTAAAGGTCTTACTTATGTGCCTTCTTGTCGGTCTGACTTAGCCAAAACACTACTTGATTTTAAAGTTTATATAAGGAAACTTAATTTGGAAATTTTATTTATCAGTGATAACTGTAACTACAGGGAACTACATGTTTCAAGTACGTACAATCCACCTATGCACCCAACCTTACGTGTATTTGACCAAGTATGCAAACTTGACATTAGAGCATTATTACGTATTAGAATAAAAACACAAAGCAACTTTAGTAAAACAGAATGGGGCTTGCTGAATGACTTGAGGAGGGAACCCATTAGAATGATGAAGCCAGACAAGGGGAGAGGGCTGGTCCTTATGAATAGTGAAGACTACGAGGCTAGGATGAACAAAGTGTTAAATGCTAGCACATATAAACAAGTTAGTAAGAATGAATTATACACTGCCTACCACAGGATAAACACTTACTTAAATGACTTGTTTTTGGAAGCACACATAGATATGAGTACTTTAAACTATTTAACAATGGCATACCCTAAGATACCTAAAATGTTTGGTGTGCCAAAAATACATAAGGACATACAAGACCCCCCATGTGGGCTTTGGAAGATGCATGTCAGTCTATAACTTATGCTAGTGCAAAACTTGTTGACTCCATCCTTAAAAAATATGTGAAACAAGAGCCACAAATTAGCCGTGATTCTTGGTCCTTTCTAGAAAAGATTAATAAAATCAAGTTAACTCAAGAGAACAACTTCCTAACAGTAGATGTTTGTGATCTTTACAGTTCAATCCCACATGAGGAGGGGATAGAATTTGTTCTGGCTAGGATGCGTAGATTTGCAGCACCAGATAATGAACTTAGAATAGTTGAAGAACTGTTGGGTATTATTTTATCCAACAACTACATCGTGTTTAATGACACGATTTATTTACAACTAGTAGTGGTAGCAATGGGTTCACCATGTGGTGCGAGTTTTGCCAACGTGGTGCTGGCCCATTGGGAACACACATATTTATTCAACAACCCGAGTATAATGAACTTGATAGAACATTATACACGCTTCTTGGATGATATTTTTATAGTGCTAAGAGCTGATGAAGCTTCAGCTACTATAATCTTACAAGCAATGAACAACTGTACCAATTTCTTAAAATTTACATCAAATTTCAGTAAGGAAACTATAGTATACTTAGACATACTGCTGAAAAAAGATGTTGCACTAAACGCGTATACAGCATCTATATATCAAAAATCAAATTACTGTAATGCATTTTTGCATTACAAAAGTGCACACCCATTCAGTACAAAAAAATCAGTTGTAAAAGGGCAGCTCGTAAGAGCAGCCAGAATGGTGGCAACAAATGAAGATTTTTGCACTGAATGCCAGAACTTAACTGAAATGTTCTTGCAAAGATGTTACCCCACAGGTTTTGTTAATGAAGTGGTAATAGAAGTGTCACATAAACGTCAGACAGGTTTTTATAAACCAGTACTTTGTCTATGTGGAACTAGCACCACAAATACAGAAAAGGATGTAATTATGGAGGAGAGGGTAGTAACATCTATCACCCATACAAACATATTTTCAAGGGAAGGTGGTCAATACAATAGTAGTTTCCCTGTAACTTTTAGTACTGACACGGTTGAAATCAAGAAAATTATCAACAAAAATTGGAACCTGTTAAAAAATTAGATTGAATTAGTTAACAAGATAGGCCACAGACCTATTGTCACTTACAGGAAGGGTAAAAACTTGAAAAACTTAATAGAAACCCTTATAGTGAAGGTTGCAAGGACCTCTGGGATGTTCAAATGTGAAAGCTGTAACTACTGTGGATCCATTGCAACTGGACAACATTTTTCTATTGGTAACCACAAATATTCCATCACAGGTAGGTACAACTGTAACACTAAAATGGTGGTATATATAGCTCAGTGCGTTCTCTTTCCTCTTCTCTATATAGGGAAAACAGATAGAAAGTTAAAAGAAAGAATCTACGAACACCTGTACGCTATTAGGAGGGGGAAAACAGAGAATGCTCTAGCTAGGCACATAGAAAATTCACCTGATCATAAATTCAAGTTTAAGGTTATAGACCAGATTAGTGAAAATGTACATGAAGGACCAACGTCACTAATTTTAGAACAACTTGAGTTGTTATGGCAACTTCGATTAAATGCTAATCAGTTCCCAGGAATAAATGAAACATGCACTATTCTCCCATACTTAAAATTAAAAAGTATGTGGAGATAATTTCCCTAAATCAAGTGATGAGTTTAAGGGTTAGTCCCACACCTAAAGCATTTATTTATTTACAATGGTTATATATTAACCATGGTTTTATTTTAACATGCTTTATATTTTTTATTTTTAATACACCAGGTATAAATAAATTTACTGTTGATTGAGCAGTGAAGGATGAAGGTTTTTTACTTAGGGGAGAATGTATTATATTGTTCTTTAGTCAGGGCTTTTAACTCTGTATTTTTAACTATGGTAGAACTTTTATCAAGTGATGTGTTAATTGAACATTTTTAAGAAGTTTAATTGAGACATTGGTCACATGACTGGATTGCTGAAACATTTAAAAGTGTTTATGAAGTTGATTCTTTTATCTGAAGAAGTCTAGTCACTATGCTGGACGAAAAGCGCTTAATAAATAAAGTTTGTGGTGTTCTTACATTGGTTGCTTTTTTATGTTTATTCAGTTTGTGAAGTATTTTTTCATTTCCAACCTATCTGTCCATGCCAAAAATCCACAATTTTTCCATAAAGTTCCTATTACTCTCTTATTCTACAATACTGTTCAAGTCCATAATGTCATTTGATGACAGAGCCTTAAACACATCATATAGCTGTCACTCTCACAAAGTCTTTGTCCTAGTGTTACCACACTTTATGTTGCTCTGCCGTCATCAGTGACAGATCTAGAAATATGCAAAATAAGGTACACATGAGACCTAATAAGTAATGTGTATGTATGTGTGTGTGTGTGTGTGTGTGTGTGTGTGTGTGTGTGTGTGTGTGTGTGTGTGTGTGTGTGTATGTGTGTGTGTGTGTGTGTAGTGAGGAAAACCTCAGGACTCCACAAAATAGGCTTTGACTCATGAAAAGAGAGTCGAATATGCTTCTGGTTATTTTTACCAAACAACACATCTGTCTCCAGTTAATGGCTGTCATTTCTTTCCTGCCTAACTCATTCCGTTTTCCTATCTTAACCCATAATTTTATGTTCTACCATCCCTGACCTTCCCTCTCTTCTCCAAGTTCTAGATATTCATAACAATCCACCAAGGTGTAGTTGCCAGGTTTCCAACTCTAAGTCTGCAAAAGAAAGGAGAACCTTTTAAATAGAAACAATACCTTGGATATAGGAAAATATCTACCAAGGATGGGTGATAGCTTGAAAAACCATGCACTGTTCCAACATTGGTGGTTATACTCCAGATGAGCTTAAGACTGTTTGAATAATACTAGTAGGCAAAATAATGCCAACCAGCAAAACACATTTATTACATTTTAATTGAGACATATAAGTGTTTTCTCCTTTCATTGGCTTTTATCAGATCTACTGATTAGGTAGGCATATTTCTTTCTTTATACTCTTTTTCCAAATAATTGAGAGCATGACTATGGACACACTGAGGATGTGTGAATGGCTATAGTGTGAGTATTCAGCTAACCTAATTGGAGGTCGCATCATTTCTTTTCTTCTGAGGGGCAATACAACCAATTGCCATGTAGCCAGACTGGGCTTGTTGATTGGTTAGTGCACTAATCCTTCATTTCCCTGAAACCTCGCTTAACATATTCAAAATTAACCTCAGCCAATTCCTGAAATCACACTGGTTATGCCCTTGCCCTAAACCAGACTAAGCCTAGCCAACAACCACTTCACTAGACTCTTTACTCCCTGGTAGACTAGTCGACTATCATCCCCTCCTCTAGTATCTCCTCCCCACCCTACCTCCTCCGTGAAGGAATCGTGACTTACTCACAAGTGGTGTTTGATGTACTCATTTATATCTATGTTAAAAAATGTTTTTTCTCTACCTGTTTTTATCTCCTTAGAATATTATGTATGTTTTTTACTTTCTTAGCATATTGTAGTGGAGCTTTTCTCCCCGGGCCTCTACTGAAAATGGATATGTATCCAGCTAGACCAGCCCGGTCAACAAATGTAAAATAAAATAAATAAATAAATAAATAGTGATTGGCAAATAAGAGGAACAACTGTGTTAGACTTTGAAAGAAGTGTGTGTTGGCATGGAAGTAGTGTGGGAATATCATAGAGCTAAGCCCCGCCATACGTGTGTCACTCTCTAAACAGCCATTCATTACAATTGCAACTTCATAACAGTTTCAGAAACATGAAGGGTTCTAAAGAATATTCATATTTCAGCAGTCCTCATAAGAAGCAAAATATTAAATTAAACAGCGACTTACAACACTAAGCAAATCTGCATGTTTTAAGTCATACCTAAAGAGAACAAAACATTTAACACATAATTAAAACAAGATCAAAGGCGCCCTGTAATTCTTCAAATGAATTTGTCTGCTAATCTAATCAGAAACTGAGTATGTGAAAAAATTAGGGGAGTAACTTGGTTCATACAAAGCAGTTGCTTTATTTATGGCCAGCATCTTATTTGATGAGAGCTAATGCCAATTGATCAGGGGTATAAAATAACTTAATAATTGTTTAAATATGAAAGTCCCATTCACAAAGGATAAACAAATGTTTTTGGAAAACTAGTGCTTTCACCATGGTGGCTTCTTCAGATCATTGGATAGTTTAAGTAAAAAAGACCCACAAATGTAGCTATACTTTAAAAAAGAGGAGTCTCAAGGTTGAACAACTTTAAACATGGGCCATAAGCGGTAGATGGATATTTAAAATATTAAATAATCTTTAAGTAAAGGAGTAAGACATTCACTCATACTACTGCTCACATTCTGAGTTTAAGATTTTTCTGTTAATTTCAGTCAAATTATACATATCAGTGTAATAAGTAACTGCATGTCCATTATACAGAATATATAATACATTATCAAACATATCATTTGGTTATGCCTGAGAAGATTAGTTTGTTGAAAATGGCAATTTTGATGTTTTAAGACAGTATTGAATGTCCAAACTGATTATCTGACCTATCTGCTCCTCTATGTTTATGGCTTCTACTGGGTTCTTTTTATCATATATATATATATATATATATATATATATATATATATATATATAGCTTTAGTCCTTACTAAAGTTGCAGTGCTTGCAAAAAAAAATGCTTTCTCAACTTCATGCAAGCCTTTTTTGTAGGATGATGAACCTCCCACCAAAGGAAAGAAAAAGAAGAAAAAGAAAAAAGAAGATGACATAGACATTGATGTAGATGACCCAGAGGTCAGTCGGTTCCAGTACCCATTCCATGAGTTAATGGTGTGGGCAGTACTGCTTAAACGACAGAAGATGGCACTGTTTCTATGGCAGCGAGGAGAGGAGACAATGGCCAAAGCTCTAGTAGCCTGTAAACTCTATAAGTCTATGGCGCATGAATCATCTGAGAGTGAACTTGTGGACGACATCTCTCAAGATCTCGACAACAACTCGAAGTAAGTAAAATACTATCAATGGATGGAAAAATCAGGACCCAGTTAGTAGAACTACTGTAATTAAATTCCTGGCTTAAGCTGGCAATCAACTCTACTCCCCAGCAGTTTGAGCAGTTCATCTGTCTCTTTAAAAAGATGTGTTTTTTTTTAATCATACTTTATCTGCATTCAGCAATATCTCAGTATTTGATTCTAGAAATGAGGCAGTGATTAATGTAACCACTAAGAAGCATGATAAAAATAATGTTTGGGGAAAAAAGAGTAATTATCACAGATTTTACTGCATGACTCATTGCCATAATAAGCAAGCTTGATGAATAAAAAAACTTACTCTGCAACTGCTTACCCCTGAATAATATTCATTACGGAGAGAATTGTTCAACTGCTTACCCTTAAATAATATTTATTATGGAGAGAATTGTTCGACTGCTTACCCCTGAATAATATTCATTATGGATGGAATTGTTCGACTGCTTACCCCTGAATAATATTCATTATGGATAGAATTGTTTGACTGCTTACCCCTGAATAATATTCATTACAGAGGGAATTGTTCAACTGCTTACCCTTGAATAATATTTATTATGGAGAGAATTGTTTGACTGCTTACCCCTGAATAATATTCATTATAGATAGAATTGTTGCACATATGCATTTGTTTAGATAGGACTTGATCCCATCTTCCTGCACTGATAAGACTTAGAACAGCAGGACCCAGGGACCTGAGTGCCAAAACATTCATAGGGCAATAAACTACTCCACTTTACTTACAATCTTTTGCACTGAAGGACCTCTCACAAGGTCTCTTTTGCCATGTTTCAGTGCAGTTTCACATAGCATATCTCCCAGATTATTGTTTCTTTTTTCATTATATTGTGGTTATTTTACTATGCATACTTATGGATTTGTAAGTGCTTTTCAAACCACCTTTTCTTCATGTTTCAGGTCAGTGTTTTCTTACATACAATTTTTAACTAACTCCTGCCATTTTGGTTCTTCGAAATTGCTCCCTTTCTGCTTTCCCCACACTATAACAATTTAGTTTTGGGTGTAGGATTATGTAGAATCACTCGCTAGTCTCTTCTGAATGAGCTTTGTTTAGTTGGGAAACTCCTTACTTACATTTTTATAGAATCTTCCCTTAATATGGTGCTGTTAAGGAATATACAGTATGAAAGGTTTCTTCGTTTGACATTACCTATCTGTACAATAAATTTTTTATTTTATGAAATGGTTTTCTCTTCCAATAAAACCAAACCTTATATGCTTTTTATGTATTTCTTCTTAACCTATCTAGATAATGATGCTTATCTGTACTGGGAAATCAGTTCTTCTTTTTCTTCTTTACATATTCTGGCTGTGCTAAGGGCAGATGTTGGTGTTTTTCTTGCTTCACTTATCTGACATTCAACTTCCTTCACAGGCTATACTTCTTTGTTTCAGTCTGTTGCAATTTGAAATTTACATATTTTCTTACTAACTTTATCTTGTAGGTTCATAGGTAAGTACTAATGAGCTTGAATTACCCTCTTCTATTTGGTGTTAGGCTGGCATTACCCATCTCATGGTCAATAATTATATATTAACCCTAGTGATAAAAACTGGGATCATACCACAGATATTTTGAGGGGACCCATGCATGGGATAAAGCATTTAGGATCTACCTCTATCCATTAGTAGCACAGGGGGCAATCCTGGGGTAAATTTACTATTACCCATCCACAGATCCAAGTTGTGCTTGAATATGGACATAGTCTTTTCCAGAGTAGTGGTATCCTCTGCAAGATAATGCCTGTCTCTTCAAACTGTTCTGTTGATGTTTTAGAAGAAGTTCACATCCACTAGACTGAATATTTCTAATGCTATTTGATTTGCTCATGTGTAGCAGGTCCATCAGTACTGGGTTAGAAGATGCCTTATATATCAGACACAGATCCCTTCTTAAGATAGTGAGAATAGTGACAGAGCTTTGAGTCAATCCATGTACGACATATTATTCAGACCTTGTATCCTTTAAGTATGCTATCTCTGTTGGCATTCCATTTGTTGTATGTGTTTGGATAGATCTACTTTGTTTCGTTGAATCTCATTTCACTGAACTTCATTTCACCCCAACCACTTTGTTTAAAACTCAAATTACTGAAAATTCAATTCACTGAATCTCATTTCACTGAACTGCAATTTGTATATATCGCACTGTATAGAGTACTGTAAGTCAAGTAAAAGGTATATGCCCTTTTCCCCACTGTAGTGTGATCCTGGAGGTAGTATATATAGTTAGGGAGGCACATGCCCCCATATTGGGTGGTGCGCGGGTCATATCCTCCTACTTAGTTTGAGTATATATTGTCTTCTGGAGAGAGTTAGACATTGGTGTTGCAACTATGCATGTCTATTATTTAAAATTTACTGTTTTGAAGTTTTTGGTAAAATACAATATAAAACAAACAAGGTGGGGGCCTATGCTTCCCACAATCCCAATGTGGGGGGGCTGTGCCCCCCACACCCCCTAACTATATATACTAACTCCAGGATCGCACTACAGTGGGGGAAAGGGCATATAACTTTTACTTATCTTACAGTACTCTGCACAGTGCCATATATACTAAGTTTAGTTCAGTGAAATTAGTTTTCAGTAATTTGTGCTTTCAGCGATGTGGTCGGGTGACATTCAATGAAACAAAGTAGACCCATCTGGACAGGTACATACCAAAGGGGGAATTATACTCAATGACTGGTCTAATGAGGGCTAAGTAAATGGAGACAATGAATCCATTTGTTTATAAGTTGCCCAATATAGAAGGGCTTTATTACAACAGTGAACAAATGTTGGTTGGAAGTTAGTTCACTGTCAACATATATGCCCAAATCCTGGACAACTGAGTCAGCTCTTAGAATTGTGGTGTAGATGACTTCCCAAAGTCTTGTGATTGGCTCAGTGTTAGTTGCAATCTTGTTCCCCTTGGGGTCATCACGGTGAGTGGTGGTAATTCCTGCTAGGACCTTTTTTAAGGATTTGAAGCAGGACAGTTTAGTACAGTGGTGGCTGGGTTCTTTTTAGGGGTATGATACAGGGTCTTTGGAACCATAATTTATTCCCTTTGTTTAGGGATCTTATGTGGGGTCTTGGTGCCTGCCTTATTGCTTGTTGCTGTTATTGACAGATTTGGTATCAATCTTAAGGCTTTGACCTTCTTTTGGGTTTAGATATATTTTCAGACCTTATCATGGGCCAAGATTGTCCTGTTTTATGTGCCCTGACATTTTTTCTGGGTTGATTAGGCAATGACCATATCGACCATATCTTCAGTGGAAGGCCAGCCTTGTGAATCCTTTATCAGGGCTGACCCTTCAACAGTGAAGCTTTTTAATGGTAACCTTGTCTTCAAAGTTGAACCCTTTGTCGCTGGTAGTTCAGATGTACAGGCCCAATCCTCCTTCATGGTTGGCCCTGCTTAGGCACCATATACTCATTGATGGTGAACATCTTTAGCATCTAAGGAGCTTCCTTCAGAGTGAAGATCCTCAGAACAAGTATGGGTTGACCTCTTCAGTCCAAACACTGCCCTTGTCCCTTTCATATCCTCATGAGCAGCATATATACCCATATCCCTACCCCCTAGTATCAGTACGTTTTTTTCCCTGCCCTATGTGTAATAGTTTAATGGATATTTTAATTATGAATCCTAAGTTTTGGGTGGTCTTAGAGTCAGCAGTTCATGTCTTGCACATACATTTATGATATCATGGAATAATTGAATTAGGAATGTTAAAATGTATACAATGTCAAAAGCAGTAAGCTCATTTCTTGCCATTTATCTCAGATATTATAGGATAATTATCCTATGGGCATGAATTTGTGTATAGTCTGATAAGCAGCAGGGTTGTTTCTTATCCTGCATCAAAGATACTTAGAGTGAGTTGCATGAATATTGATTTCTGTATACTCTTAGAGACAATATATTTATATCCTTCTCTATCTCTCAGATATTATGGATTTAGCCCATTCTATAACAACCTCAACACTGCCAAGGTCATAAAGTGAACAGTCAACTGGGTAATTCTGCACTTAAGCTTGGAGCTTTTTGCACACATCCTTCCTCACTAGTGTTACTAATGTTAGTGTACTAGTTTGGTTATGGCATTCCTAACCTCCACCTACATTTCCTGTAGATGTAGAGGTTTTATCTTTCCCTGTGGGATGTCTGGCTATATCCCACCAGACTGTCAACTCAGCAGGCTGCACATCACCAACACAAAACTAGATATCCTCTGAATGGTTAGTCTGAGTTGTGACTGCAACAAATGGCTGAAATCATTACTTCCTTGGTCAGGTTGGCATGCACCACTCCTCTGTCTTCACACTCCTTAGCCAACTTGATCTTTGTCAGCTTCCTAAAATCTTCTGCTAACATCCTTGCCTGCTATCCCTGAGTCTCTACCTAAAAAAATAAATAAAACTGTGGTGGATTGAAATTCTGAATGTTTACCTAATGGCTGTCAAGAGTGCACACGTTAATGACAACTACCCACAGGCTACTGGAATCCAATTAAAAATCCCACACCGCTGCCACCAATTAATGTGATGTCCAGCTATATCCCACCAGAATGCCAACAATAAAATGTGACGTCCCTTACTATCCTGGGTCAGTAACTAAGGAACTTCAATCCTCACTACTGACTCCAATGTGAGACTGTCACTTAAACAGGAGTAATATTTCACAATTTTCCCCTATGATCACAACAGGAACATGCTCTATAATCTGGGACTGGACTGTATACTTCTGTCCACCCCTAATATAACTCTTTATTACACACTTCAGAGCAATGTGTCACAGTTTAAGACCTCTAATACACTCACACTCAAAGTAAATTTAAATCTCACCCGAATCTCATCAGAACACTTCTGGGAAAGCCTGACACAGATTTCCAGCTGTGTCCCTTCCCCAAAATAATATGGTGATGCTGCCACCAATCAGAGTGTTTTCATGGCCTTCTAAAGGGGTGTCCAGTTATGAAAATTAAATATCAAAATAAATGATGCCTATGATCAGAAGCAACCAGGCCTTTGAGGTGTCCTGGGGAGTATCAAACAGGTATAAGCACTCTCTGATCTCTAAAGAACACACTGATTTCCAGCCATAATATAAAGTAATGAAAAACATTTAATAATAAGTAAAATGATTACAAGAATATAAATCAATAGATTTCATTAAACACCAGAATTCAATCACCAGAAATATAAAATTAAACTATAGAAGTCCATCATTCTAGAAAAACTCTAACTGAATAATTACACTTACCTAATCCAACTAGAGAATACTGTCCCTGATCTAATATGAAACATAACAGCAAGGCAAATGCAGACTTACAGTTTTTTGATGAGTTACCTTTTCTTTGGGTATCACTGCACAGCCCTGTAACTGAATGCAACTCTTCACAAACTGCTCAGCACTTGATAAACTGCACAACTTAACAGTCTCAACTATCTTATTTAAAAAAAAAATAACAGTCAGCTGTTTTAAAAAGTTTTTTTTCCTGTGAATCAGCTGTTCAAATAATTCCCTAGCAACCAGGAACATTCTAATGACATCACCTACTGTTCACCTGATTCTCACAGTACTTTACAGTCTCCCTCTCAAACACGTGCAATTAGAAATACATCAAAACACTGTCAGAGTCTTAAAACATTCTGTTTAAACAGGGAAATACTCAACATTAAACTTAACTAAACTTATTTACATTTTCACAATTAGACTAGGGTTGTCACCTTTTCAAATGCCCAAAGTGGGACATTTTTTGTAGAAATGTGAGATTTCATAGGACAAAACATACCCATGGCCAGTGCAAAGGACAGAACTTCACTTTTTTGCCAAAATAAAAGCTTATTTTTGTAGCATTTGAGTTGCTTATCCTATCTGATATAATATACAAAATAACTGTTTTATGCAATTATTACAGAAAACTTAAGAAATATATTTTGTCTTAAACTCTCAGGACATTTGCCATTTTGTAGGTTTTTTTACAGGACACAACTGCCCAAAGTGGGACTGTCCCTCACAAGAGGATGGCATGCATTTGTGCCTATGCATTGAGTATCCTACACATTGCCCCCGTCCATAAGGGACATTAGTACTACCCTAGGTTTGAATTTGTGATTCCCCATCCATTGATCCAAACTGCATTTGAAGAGGACCAGGGATGGGAATGTTTAATGTGAATAGGAAGCCTGTTCCAAAGAAAGGGCAATTTCTGAGACACACATTTGTTTTTCCAGCATGTTTTGTTTGAGTTGCTGACTAAGGTTAGATCCCTAGATTGGGTGACCCTTGTTCTATTTGACTTGCGGATGTGTAGCAGCTCCAACAGGGCTGGATTTGTGAGTGCCTTGTAAGTCAGGCATAGGTTATCTCTTAATAGTCGGTAGGAGATAGAGTAAAGGATAGGACTTTCAGTCTATCCAGATAGGACATGTAGTTTACACCCTGTTTTTTTTTTTTTTTTTTTTTTTGGGGGGGGCCTCTGAGGTCACTACAGCAGCGCTAAGTGCCTAGTCAATTACATTCAAATGGTGCATTGTATTCGATTATTGGTTTAATGAGGGCTGAGTACAGTGGGACTATAATTTTCTTGGATCATGATGCCATACCTTTTCTTATAAGTTGTGCCACATAGAAGGACATCCTCACCACCATGGACACATTCCAGTCAATGTTCAGCTTACTATCTGTCTGTGTACCTAGATCTCTCTCCTCTGAATCTATTGCTGTATTTGATTCCCCAAAGGGTATGGTAGTGCATTTTTTTGCATTTAGTTTAATGCTTTGGTTCTAGCACCAATCTTTTGTCTGATCTAGACCTTCCTGAAGGATATCTATATCACTGGGGGATTCAGTGATTGCCCCCCCAGCTTAAAGTTGTCAGCAAACCTTGTCATCTAGAGGCCACTCACATCAGCCTTGACTTCAGAGAAGTATATTCTGAACAAGAGTGGTCCCAGCACTAAGCGCTGTGGCACACCATTAGTAACTGGACTATTGCTAGATCTGGATTCAGCAACTTTAACCATGTGTCCTGCCCATGAACCAACTGGCTATTCATCTGGTGATGTAGGGATTTATGCCCAGTTGTGTGAGTTTATTTATAATACCTGAGTGGGAAATTGTGTCAAATGTTTTGGCCAGGTTGATGTAGGGAGTACATACTATTTTACCTTCATCCATGGCCTTAGTGACTTTCTCAAAGAAATCCACTAGATTCAGTAGCCATGACCTGCCCTTGACAAAGCCAAATTGGGTCAGGTTCTGTGTTTGTGGGTCCCCTATGTCATTATTTATCAGATCCATAATTATTCTTTCCATGGCCTTACATATAAAACTAGTTAGACTTATGGGTCTGTAATTTCCTGCGTCAGTAGATGATCCCCCTTTATACAAAGGGATGACCGTTGCTGTTCTCCAATCTATTAGGACAAAGCCAGTCCAGAGGTCCTAAGGCACATGATAAGTTCTGATTTAAAATGTTTGGTATATCGTCAGGCCCTATTGAAACCATGTTTTTAGCTTTAGAAAGCACAGTGGCAACCTGTTCTTTGGAGATAATTAGAGGTGAAGTGGTGGAGGGTATTTCTTGGGAGAGAACTGAGGATGATGAGGAGCTGAACTTTAAGCTGAATTTGTCAGCCAGCAGATTTGCTATATCTTCCAGCTGAGTATAGGTGATGCCATCTACAACTAATTCTGCACATTGTTGGGTGTTGCCCTTAAGGCTGTGGACATAACCGAAAATGCCTTATGGTTATCTTTAGCTTTGGAGGCTACTGTTTACCTCAAAGTCTGCGTACAGAGACTTGATTAGTTCCATGATTCTCTTGTTTAGACAAATGAGGGACTTTTTGCTTTGTTGTGCACATTCCCTCTTACTTCTCGACAGAATGTTCTTTCTTTTGTTGTACAACCTATTAATACAAGGGGTCCACCAGGGTAGCTTGTTTTTGTGGTTTGACCTGGTTTTATTTTGGCCTGGTGCTGCAGTTTCTATGCAGTTATTTATATGGTCATATAGGGCTTTTGTGTATACCTCTGCATAGGTTTCTGTGTTTTCCGGATTTGGGGGATCTTTGAAACTAGCTATGCCATCACTTAATAGGTGGTAATTTACCTTAGAGAAATTCTTAAAGTTTTGGGGTTTAGGAGGGGGACTAGTTTTACCTTTATTTCAAGGGAAACCACTTTGTGAGCTGATCTTACCAATGGTACATCACACTGGGGGGGGGGCACTCTCCTATATTTGTGAGTACCAGAAGTAGGATTTTTGTTCCCCTTGTGGAAGTGCAGACTAGTTGTTCCAGGGTTTTTGAACTTGCAAAGTCATAAAATCTTTGTGCTTGCATGTTAGTGGTCATGCATGGCTTCCAATTAATGGAAGGGTAATTAAAATCACCCATCAATATGGTACTGGACCAGATGGTGAGTGGTTCTAGTAACTTCAGGTATGATGTATAGGTTTCCTTGTTCATGCTGGGGGACCTGTAAGTAGCAAGAATGCAGTAATGATTTTTTCCCATGGTTAGTTGGACATGGAGTAGCTCACACATGTCATATTGTTTGACCAGTCTTGAGGTGTGCTTATCCTTTATGTAAATTGGAAACACCTCCACATTTTGCTCTTTCATGTTCAGTGGCTGGGTGGAGTATATGAAAGGCATTATAGCCATGTACTGCCTGAGTGCTTTCCAAGGCTTTGAACCATGTTTAGGAAACTGTGCAGACATCAGCATTCTCCAGGGTGAAGAGAGGTTCCAGGGAGTGCAGTTTCTTATTGAGACACCTAGCATTGAGCAGTAACAACTTTAGCTTGTCTTGAGTAGCTTTTGTTATGTTGGAAGGTTTGTCTGTTTGGTACTATCTAAAAAAAGCACTATGGGGGTGGATAATGTTTTGGCCAACATCTGAAAGCCTATAGGTGACAGTTGAAGACCATCCCTGCCAAAGCAGCCTGGCCTGTCAACGGTGTCCTCCCAGACTAACAAGTACTGGACCCCTTTGAAATGACACTAGTAGCTAAGCCAAATGTTAAAGTCAATAATTTTCTTCTGGTATTGTGGCATCATCCTTGAAGATGGTAGAATGCTGCTCAGTGCTGGTCTCATACCTGCTTGTGACACATATTCTGTGAGCTCAATCATGTCTCTCTTCATATAGTCCAAGGAGGTATGTCTAAGGCCATTCACATACTAAGAAATACTAGAAACAGCAGCCCTCACAGCAGTTTGAAAATGCAATTTTAAACTTTAAAGAAATACAAAAAAAAGGGCAATAAATATGCACAGTAAATGTTCACAGCATAATAAAAACAAGCAATGTGTCTGGATATTTTACATCTGTACAGGGCACTGGCACAGCAAGCAGCTCCATGAAAATGTGCCAAATTTATATACCAGCACTGCAAATACAGAAAACTGATTACTGAGCCCTCTGGACAATAAAACAACTACACTTAGAGCCCTCTTGTGTGGTTCCCAACTCAGACAGACCAGGTAAACACTTACTCCCACCAGATGAATAATCCTCCTAATGTAAAAGCATAGTTAAAAAGTGTCTGGAGTGAAATGCTAACACAAACAAAAACTTAAACTTAAGGAAAGGCAAAAGTAATTCAAGACAACAGCAGTGTACTTTAAATGGCTTATACAAGTGTGATTTTTCAGTAAAAAGTACTTTCCATTATAGAAATGAGCCAAGGGCAACTCAGTTGTGCAGAATTTATAAAGGAGCTATAAACAAGGTAAGCTGATTAATAAACCCTCCAGCCAATAAAACAACTACATGCAGGAATTGCTAGTGTGCTTCCCTAACCTATACAGACCAGGCTACCACTGACTGCCACTAGCTCGAAAATCTACTGTCCTCTTGATGTAAAAACACAGAACGATTGCTAGAATGTAAAAATATACTACTTTACACAACAGCTAGCTAGATCATGAATTCAGAGCAAGTAAACCAGTAGAACAGATAATGAGGGCTAAAATGCACTTTTTTTTAAATAAGCACAAGGAAAGGCAAATAAATAATTCAAGATATAAACAGCAGTGTGGAAAGGGAGGAGCTTATAAAGCTCAATTTACCATAAGGATGGGCAGCTTAAAATCCTCAAGTTTAAAAAGCAGAATGTGAGGGTAGGTGGGAAAAATAACCAGCAGGGAGTCACCCACAGTGCTTATAGTTTTTGCAGACTTTGAGTCTTAGCAGAAAAGACAAAGACACAGAAATTCTCTATGTATTTAAGTATTACTGAAGAAGCAAATTAACCAATGCAAAAACATGAAATGTGCAGCATAGCTAATTTAAGTGCCTGTCTCTCACATAGAACAAAAACACCAAGCCAGGCAGATTTCTTAAACAGAAAACAAAATGAAGTAGGTAAAACAGAAAGTAGCTTTATCAGTTTAAGCAACTCACAGACAAAAAAATATAGATTCACTTTCCTCACTCAGCAGGGAGTCACCAACAGTCAAAATATTTGTCAGAAGTGGAATTTGAACCCATACCTCCACCTGGAGACCGGGATTCCCATGAGCCCTGGCAGGAGTTTAACCCTTAATTCTGACACCTTAGATCAATTGGCCATCCTGACATCGCTACTTCTTCCATAACTGTTTAATCCTTCAGGATTGCATCTGTATACCCTGAGGGACTCATATTTTCTTTGATGCTTCAAAACCTTATTTTGAATCATTCTTCAGTATAATGCAAACTGCAATCCTTATGCATGTTGCGCTTTAATACTTCATCGGTGACCAGGCACACATGTTTCATCCTCAAATATCTCTTCATTCTATCTGCTACAGTCTGCCATGGTCCAGGACTGATGTTGCAATCTTTGTATTGACATGCATTTATATTGGCTATTACTTTTCCATTGCCTCTGTGCTTTCCTTTAATATCCTAGTTTGTGGTATCGCTGTGTCTGTCCAACTATATGTTTACTATTAACATGTAGATCAGTCTGCCTTTTTCCCCACTTTTGCCAAATTCATTCACTTGTAGTGTGCTTTAAGTCACTGGTACCACCTTATTTCTCTTCCTTCTACTTTTTCTCCACTGACTGATGCAGAGTCCACTTGGACCCCTATTTATCAAGAGCTTATTTTTGCTGTTAATTAGGCCTGCTATACTTAATTCATTCTGTTTTGTTTCCTCCAAATTTTCCTGAGCTCCTCTATACTTGCTTTCTGTTTTGCATTCCATTTCCTAGTACTCACTTTCTTGCTACTATCATTATTAAATACATAACAGCTTTCACATATTCTGATTTTATGCTTTCCACCTAATATAAGAACATAGCTTCCCTGGTTAATGTTGTCTCCTCATCCTTAATATCATTGATCATATTTTGTACGTCTTCCTCACAGTCCCAAAACACATGCTCCCAAGTCCTTTTCATACCCTTATCAGACTACCAATGTCTCCCTTCTGTTTATGGGAACATTTTTTGGAGCATAGCATATGTTAGCATTTATACCTCAAGAAGGTAGGGAAATGGTCATATCACAGTGCTTATGGACTTTCACCCAGCCTTGCCTACTAGGATATTATATAATGTTTCATACTTCTGAATAGACACTGGACAATACAGAACAACCTACTGCATCTGCTTAAATTGTGCTGCCAGTATGTTTGTGCTATAGCATCCCAGATAGAAAGTATCCCCCAAAGTGCTTATGCAGGTCACAGTTGCAAGTTCAGTGGGGTCATGGAGATGCTGTGATGAGCAGCTGAGAAGGACCCTCCTGGGGAAAACATATGGCAGCAAAGTATATGATTATTAGAAAACAATGGCAGGTTTTATAAGTATCAAAATTATTATTAACAATGATATGAAATACCGCTAAGTAGGATATATGCTACGTATTGCAGTTTTGAGAAAAAAAGTATTCTAAATATTTTGGAATGATAATACCTGGGGATCAAAGATATTGATTGAGAAACAATAACACCGCCTGTTGCTAGATAGTGTGAGTGTTTGAGAAGCATACAGTAAAATGTTTGGCATTAGCTAATTGTCTTTCTGCTAATGTTTATGTTTGTTTTTCTCTCCTGCATTAAATGTAACTGGAAGGTAAACTAGATGGCATGAATGCTCTAGGTATGCGTGTACATATGTGTGTGTACACCGTGGGTGGGAGTGCTATTGTTAAAATGTAGGAAGAAATAAGTGATGCATCTAATGCGGCTCTAACTTACAGTTGTTAACTGTCAGCAGTGTAATGTTATGTTACATGAATACTCAGCAACTGCTGTGAATTTAAAAGTTGCTGTAACATTATAAATGTCATATGGGCATTCACTGACTGTCATTATATTATTAATTATTAATAGAAAAACATGAAAATGCCATAATAATAGAAAAATATATTGTCAGTTGTCAGCAGTAGTTGGGTCCATGTGTGGACAAATGTATATTACGTCATACCTACCTTCTAATTGCTGCAAGAACATTCTACCTAGAGGCTATAACTTGTCCTTCATATTCACAGAGCTACATTGATAAAAGTGATCATTTTGACGTTACTATACTTCTACACAGTATTTGCAATTTTTGCTTTCCTTAGTATCTGCTGCTCCTAATTGGGTTCTTTTTTTTACAACAAGAATACATCAGGGTGAAAAAGAGAATACATTAATTCAAATGCACAAATACATTCCATGTTGTTGCATCGCAGTAGCTCTTAAACTTCTCTACAGTACTACTATAGCTAGGGACCTATGTACATGGCTTAGTGACAGTTATCCAACTGATTAATCTCTGCCCTGTGTAATGTTTTATTAGGTATTACGCAGCACTTGTGTGGTCTGGCTACTTTAGCATATATTGCTAATTACACTGGTAAGGGCATGTTTCCTGGAGTCGGCATGTTCTTCATCCTAATCAAACCATTTTTTTTATTAATTTCATATGTGCATGATTAGCAAGGAAAATAAAAATATATATTAACTAACTGTTACAAGTAATGCCTTATTGCATTCTGTACTTACCTGTGCCATTAGAAAGTATCATCCATTACTACACTGTTCTCTTTTTTTCTCAGAGATTTTGCTCAGTTGGCAATTGAGCTCCTAGACCAGTCCTACAAACATGATGAGCAAATAGCAATGAAACTGCTGACATACGAACTGAAGAACTGGAGTAACTCAACCTGCTTAAAGCTCGCTGTGGCTGCCAAGCACAGGGACTTCATTGCTCACACCTGCAGCCAGATGCTCCTTACAGACATGTGGATGGGTAGACTCCGTATGCGCAAAAATCCAGGCCTTAAGGTATTTTTATTTTTTGGCTCTAATCTGCATTCTTAGAATACCATTATGAATGGCTACACTATATTATGTACAGTAGTCCTTGTTACATTACTGTATTTATTTTTCACATAACTTTGACATGTCTCTTAGCAACTGGAGACTTGAAGGATTTGTCTTAAGTCAAAATAGAAGTGCACTGTCTTAATATTATTTGTATTAACAGGATGCCAGATGTTTAAAACAAATATTTTTATTTCCTGTTTTAGACAGAGGCCTATATATATATATATATATATATATATATATATATATATATATATATATATATATACCTAGAAAAATGGTTGGGGAGTTACAGAGTCCTTATTACATAAGAACCCAGGACATATCTGTATCTTATGATGCAATGCTCTTATCTTGTTGATTTGTTTACTGAAAAAGTGTGTGCCTTCAGAGAGTATTAAACCAGTGCACATAAAAAAGCAACCAGACTATGAATATTAATGTGAGGATCCAATATACAGCAGCATTCTAGCTGTAGGAGCACAGTTAATGTTAATAATGTTTCATGAAAACACAGGAACCACTTTTGTTGATCACAGCACACTCCCAATTAAACTGCAGCAAGAAATAAAAATCCATATTTTAATTATATGTTACTCATTTGCACAATTAATCTGCTAGCATCTATCTATGTGTTCAGTATTATTTTATAACTTGTATTTCAAAATACCACATGGGGGCTGTTTTCCTGGTGTGACTTTGGTTACTTTTTAACTTGATACTTGTTCTCTCTTTAAATCTGTCCAAACAAGTTGGGGTGGACCTGTCTGATCTGCCACAGAGGTGGAGTAATACTCCTCAATGTCCCCATTGCACGTCCACCCTCAGATGCAACCACATTGCTCTGAGGAGGGGAGGGAGTAGTGTGTGAAACCCCCTATGGACAGATGTAGAGATGGCTGAGTCCATGAGAAGGCCTTAGGATCTACAACTGTCTCAAGCACACAGCAGAGAAAGTCTGGGAGTTATGGACCCCTAATGGACATGGAGCTTTGGGGTGCTAGGCTGGTAGAATGACAAAAGGGGTCCCAAAAACCCTTACTTTTCAGCCTCTTTGGCATTTTTCTGTTAGACACTAACACTCTGTGCCAGTTGGCTGCTGCCCCTCTGGTTCTAGTTTTAAACTCCTCATTTGGACTTCCATTATTCTCAACCATCCCTCCCAGATTCTTGAAGCTGTTAACTTGTTCCACTATTTTCCCGTCTGCCTCCATTTTCAGTTTATTTTGATTTCCACCATTTGCTGCCATTATAACTGTCTTATCTGAATGAAGTTTCATCCTGTATGCCTTCAGTTATGCATTAAATCTCCCAATCATTTACTGAGTTCTTGTTCAGAATCTGCCTGTAATGCCACATCGTCTGCATACAGCAGCTTTTCTGATCTGCTCCTCCAACCTCTTTGCTAATGTATCCCACTACCGGTATGAACAGCAGTGGGCTGATAGCTCATAGGTTTATAGGTAGGTACTAGGCTATCTTCCCTAGGGCATTTATAAGTCTAGCCAGAATGTGTTGGCTTTCACCACCCGTTTAGACTAGATTCTCGAGCCTCTGTCCAGCAGGGCCATGGAAGTGATCCCAGGAGTAAATTTACAATTTCCCATCCACTCATCAAGATTTCTTTTGAAGAGGGTCAGCGAGGGGCTCTGCCTAACAAGAACCGGGATTCTATTCCAAAGCAACGGAAGCCTCTGGGATATGAATCTATCCCTCCAGCATGTCCTATTTATTGTTGTGCTGAGGTTTAAATCCATGGAGCATGTAGCTCTAATGGATTTGGCTTTCTTGACGTGGAGCATGTCCATCAATTCCGGGTTAGACATGGCCTTGTATGTCAGGCAGAGATCGCCTCTGAGTAGGCGGTAAGCAACTGAGTAGAGCTGGAGTTTCTTTAGTCGAATAGCATAGGAGATCTGTTTGAGGCCCATGATCCTCTTGGTGAGGTACTTTTGAGGTCTCTCCAGCTGTTGCAGGTGTCGGGTAAGATACATCCCAAATGGGACATTGTACTCAATTATGGGCCTGATGAGCGATGAGTAGAGGGGCACAATGACCTCTCTTGATCTAGATGTGAACCCTTTTGTGATTAAGTGGGCTATATAGAAGGTTTTTCTAACCACTTTGGCAATGTGATTGTCAAAAGAGAGGTTACTGTCTACTTGGGTCCCCAGACCTCTAATTACTTCTTCTGTACTTAGTGGATTACCTCCTATGTGGTAGTTTGTGGGCACTTTGTTTTTCCCAAAAGGGATGACTATGCACTTTTTGGCATTTAGCTTAAGGCCATGGTTTTGACACCAGGTATCCGTCTCTGTAAGACCCTTTTGGAGGATGCTTGTGTCGGCCAGAGAGTCGATTATGACTCCCAGCTTGCAATCATCTGCAAACTTGGTCAGCCACAGTCCTCCCATGCTTGCCTGTACCTCAGAGAAGTATATACCAAACAAGAGGGGACCCAGGACTGAGCCCTGTGGGACACCACTTGTAACCGGTTTAAAGTTGGACATGGCACCCGCAACTCTGACCATGTGAGTTCTATCCCTGAGCCAGTTTGCAACCCATCTTGTGACATATGGGTTGATATTTAAGCTGGTAAGCTTATTTATGATGCCACAGTGGGGTATTGTGTCAAAGACCTTTTGCGAGGTCCAGGTAGGCTGTGTGGACTACCTTTCCCTCATCAATGGCTTTGATAGCTATTTCAAAAGAGTCAACTATGTTTATGAGGCAAGATCTGCCTTTAACTAAGCCGAATTGTGTCGGGTCCAGTGTCTGGAGGTTTCCAATGTCTTTGTTTATGAGATCCATGATGATGCACTCCATAGCCTTGCAGACCAGGCTAGCCAGGCTTATGGGTGATAGTTCCTGGAATCCATTGTGGTGCCACCTTTGTGGAGCGGGATTACTGTTGCTGTACGCCATTCTTTGGGTACATAACCTGTTGGAACAGTGAGTTTATGTGGGGGTTTAGTTCTTTTTGGAGCTTATTTGAGGGTTTAGTTCTTTTTGGAGCTCATGTAAGACACAGCCCGGGATACCATCCAGTCCCATTGATGCTGTGTTTTTTACTTTGGAAAGGGCTGCTTTCACCTGTGTGTCTGTGATGACTGGGGGACTGCATTCTTCTAAAATAGACACAGGCCCTTTTGGGGGGAAAGGGGGGCGGAGTTTGCACTGAACCTGTCTGCCAGGATGTTGGCAATGTCAGTGGGTTCAGTGTATTTTGTGCCATTTTGCACCAGCTCAGAGCAGATCTGAGAGTTGCCACCCAGATTCTTGACATAGCTAAAGAACGCCTTGTGATTATCTTTAGAGTCTTTGGTGATTTTTCTTTCGAAGTTAGCCTTCAATGATTTTATGATTGAGTGAAGTTTCTTGCTAATACTGATCAGGGATGCCTTCCCTTTTTGGGATTTTGCCCTATCATGTAATAGTTTCCTCCTTCTGTTGTATATCTTATTTATGGCCGAGGTCCACCAGACTGGTCTCCTGTGTTTGTTGGAGTGAGTCTTGGTATTACTTGGGATGGCACGATCCATGCATTCCTATAGGTGCTCATAGAGTACATTTGTAAAGGATTCTGCGGTTTGGATAGCATTTTCCATTTGCCCGGGGCCTTTGAAACTTTCCACCTCCATCTTGAGAAGTGTGGAGTTTGCTTTTGAGAGATTTTTCACAGTGGTTTCCTTGGCCAGGAGTGGGGTCGGGATGTGGATGTCCATTGTGATTAGTTTATGGTCTGATCTTACCAACGGCGGGTTTACCTCTGGTGTGGAACAATGATCCCCCATGTTGGTGGTGACCAGGTCCAATATGTTGTCCCCTCTTGTGGGAGTGGTGACCAGTTGTTCCATGGCATTTGAGTTTATAAACTCCAGGAACCATTGGGCAAAGGAGTTGGGACTTGAGTAGTTTTCCCAGTCAATGTTTGGGTAGTTGAAGTCCCCCAAAATCATGGTGTTTGGTGAGACCTTCATATTCTCCAATGTTCTCAGGAATGCCTTGTGGTGGTCCTGAGACAAGGTGGGTGATCTGTAGCAGGCTACAAACTGAAAAGCAGTTTTGCCCACTGTTAGTTGCACCTGGAGGGTCTCTGATGCCTCGCGCAGTGCCACTAACCTGGGGATGTGGGTATCCCTGATGAAGATGGATACTCCCCCGCCTTTAGTATTTCAGTCCGGGTTCTGGGGCCAAAAAGTATGGTATGAGTTGAATTCTGGTAGTGCTGGGGTGCTCTCTGGAGCCTTGAACCAGGTTTCTGTTACTGCACAGATATCCATTTTCTCCATACTGAGGAGTGCCTCAAGTGCATGCATCTTGAGGTTTAGACTTCTGGCGTTGATTAGCATAACCCTTAGTTTTTTGTTTCTGGTATTGTCTATGGAGATGGTTTTGTCTTTTGAGCCTTGCCTAAAAAAGGCAGTATGGGGGTGGCAAGAGCCTTAGCCAGTATTCAAAAACCTAAGAGTGACAGATGCAAGCTGTCCCTGGCGAAGCAACGTGGCTTGTCAAGCATGTCATCCCAGGCTGACAGACACTGGATCCCCTTTAAATGACACCAATAGCTTAGCCAATTGTTAAAATTGATCATTTTGTCTTTATACTGTGGCATCAATCTTGGTGAGGGCAAGATGCTACTCAAGGTCAGGGTCATACCGGCCTGGGCTACATGATCAGAGAGCTCCTCTATGTCTCTTTTCATGTAGTCCAGGGAGGTACGTCTCAGGTCATTCACACCAACATGGACAATGACAGAGTCAGGAAAGTAAATAGTGTGGGAAGAAATAGCCATGGAATTGTTATGGCTAGGCTTGTATAGGCCCTAGGGCTGATAGCCGAGTTCCAACCTATGAACCTATGTACCTGCTGTGGAGTGACCTGAGTGCTTGTGTTATGTGGCAGATCCTGGCACCTGACAGGCAGCTTACAGTGACCTTCTCCTTGTTCAGTCTGGTGAGCAGGACGTCAGTGTGCCTGACAATAGAGTCTCCTATTACTAGTGTATTAGGTGCATTATTTAGCCTTAAGGGCTGCTTCTGTGTGGCACACTGACTTTGTGAAGTATGTGATGCGTGAAAGTTGTTGTGGGGTAGTGGTTGCTTGGATGTCTGCTTTGGAGGTTGCTGCTTTGGCAGATTTTTATTTAGAGCCTACAAGTATGTTTTTGTGAGTTTATGTGTCATGTTTGCTGATGCGATTGGTCTATGTGAGACTGGTTGTGTGGTGCGAGTGGTTTCCTTCTCCTCCTGACTGACTGTGTCAGTCTTGGTTTGAGAGAGCTCGGCCTCCAGTTTGGCTGTATAGTTGCATCTCTCACATACATTTGAGTTTGTTGGAAGGAGGAGAGGGTTGTCTGTGTACATAAGGCAATTGTAACATTGCCTCAAGATTCCCAGATTCACCAGCTGGACTGGAGAGTATACCTGAAACTGCACTTTGGACATGCCTGGATAGTTAAAAACTGATTTGTTGATTGTACAGAATGGACAAATAGGGAGCCTTGTACTTCTGGGTAGTAAAAGGGGGTGTAGTGCTATAGTTTGTTAGTGCTTACTGAGGTATTTGAGCAACTGCTGGGCTGTAGAAGGGAGGTAGAGTGCTTACTTTAAGAGTTAGACTAGTTCTAAGGGAAAAATTGAAGAGCAGACTTTGTGGAGCCGAGAATAGTTTAAAACAGCTTAAACGGCACTGCGTGACATTGTGCGATGCTGCACGGTGCGCAAAATCACACAAAACAGTGCAAAATGCGGGTTTTAAGGTAGTGAGCTTGAAAGAGATAGGAATTAGCCCAAAACAGCCAATAAGCTACTAGTTGTTGGGCTGAGACCACTCTTCCATGGACAGATAGGCTGCTCAAAGCTCTCCACTCTCACTGGTGAACAGAGAAGCTACCTCCTATCCAAGTAAGGATATGGGAAACACAGTAACTTATACCACAGCCCAAAATTCAGCAAAACCTGAAATCTGGACTACTCTAGTTCAGAAAAGGTGGGAAACAAGGATATTTTTTTTTCTCTTTTTTTAGAGCTGAACTCTGATGCACACCCACTCCCATGGGGATCCCCTCTGTGAGTTCAAACCCAATTTGTACTTGTGTCATTTGGTCCTTGTATATAGCCTGCACTAATTCAACCCATGTTTCCAGATCTTCAGTCCATCTCAGGATTTCTCAAATCAACTTTCTTGGGACCTTGTCATGTGCTTTCTCCAAGTCTAGGAATGTCCACTTGGACTCTTTCCTCATCTTTAGCTTCTACTCACCTATCTCACTTCAAACATCAGGTCAATTGCGCTGCATCTTGATTTAAATCTAAACTGCTCCTCTCCCATCTTACTTTCTACTACTCATTGTATTCACTTATCAGTCACCTTCTCCAGAAGCTTACACATTGTGACAGGTGTTTAATATCTCTGTACTGCCCACAGTTGTGAATGCCCCCTTAATTCTTGTACACTGGCCTTAGAATGCTTATTCTCCAATCATATGGGGTACTCCTTTCTCTCCATAATGCTAATAATTCTCTGGAGCCATTTCCCCCCAAATCACCCAATGACTGGTTCATATCTGTTGTGACCTCATCTGAGCCTACTGATTTTTCATTTTCCTTAGTATTGTTCTTACTTCTAGGGTGGACTCCTTTTCTTCTTTCATCATAGGCTGTATCTGAAGCAGTACAGTTTCTGCAGGGTTTTCTTCAGTCAGAAGCTGCTGGAAGTACTCCTTCCACCTGCCTTTGATATTCTAAGGAATGGTGAGCAGGTTGTTGCTGGCATCCCTTATGAAGGGTGTTACTCTTCTTTATCTTTCTATCTTTCCTTTGCAAGCTGATAAAATGTATTTGTGCCATCATCCAAGTCACTTTCCAGAAGCTGGTAGAGTGCCTCTAAAGCCTTGTTCTTTGATATTGCAGTTGATATCTTATCCTCTTTGTTACCCATCCAATATTCCTTCTTAGCCAGGTCCATGTTTTCTGTCTCCTTTTCTCTGCACTCTTTCTTTCTTTCTTTTTATGAGTTTCTGGACTTCTGCATTTCACCATCATACTTCCTGATCTACCTTATTTCCATACCTGGCTCAGACGAATATCTGTTCTATACTCCTCACACATGCTGTTTTGAGGTGCTGCTGTTCTTCTTCAACTCGACCATCTTCCTCTTTTTCCTGATGTGCTGGATCCCTGAGTATTTCCTTGAAATCTTGTGCTTTCTCAAATAGTAAAAATGTAAAACAAGAAATAAGGTGGAGAGAAATCAACAATGCGACAGCAAAAAAGAAAATAATCTCTCCACACCGTCAAGCCAAATAAAATTTATTAAAAACGGCAAAAGAAAAGTTAAAACCAACATTTATACTAATAGCACATGACACAGCCTTTAATTGATTAAGGTAAACACTCAGTTCGTAAAGATACAGAAACAGTGATAACAGGGATAAGAAGTATATACATATCTTCCATTCATTTTTTCTAATTTTCCTTTGTTTATTTTTTAGAATAGGTTTTAGTGTAACTTGATTATTTAAGCCTGGGTCTTTATCTGCTTCAAGCCTCACTATCCATTCATATTCTTTCATACCCACATTATTAACATAGTCTCCACATCTAATACCTGGGTATACAGTAGATATAACCCTGAAGTCAAATTCACGAGCAGCACCCATTGCAGAAATGTGGCAAGCCACTGAGTTAGTATATATATTCCTACAAATCTCCGATCTATGCTCAATAATTCTATCCCTCAGTCGCCTGACTGTTTTTGCCACATAAAATCCTGAGCATTTCTTACATGTGGCAAGATATATAATATCAGTGGTATTACACGTCGCTGTAAAGTGAAAAATGAATCTCCTGCCACTCATAGGATCTATAAATTCTGGGCACTGATTAATACTCGTGCAACATGAACAATTGTAACATGGAAAAGTACCTTTTTTCTTAAACTCAATTCCTTCTGTATTATTGAAAGAAATATCTTTGTAACATAATAGTTGTTTCAAATTATTACAATTACGATAGGTAAACATAGGTTGGTCTGGGAGCCATTTCTCATGACCGGGTATAGATTTCAGGACAAACCAATTTTTTTCTTATAACATTCTCAATTGTTCTGCTCATTCTATTGTATGTCATGAGATATCTAAGGGGTTGTCCATTACCAGAACTCATAGTGTCAGTATTGGAATCCTCTTTAACAGAAAAGTAGGGTCTGTCTACAGAGTCCCTTAGTGTCAGGGCATCCCTCCTAGCTGTCTCTATTTCTGGCATATTGTATCCCTTCTCCAGAAAACTTACAGTCATTTCCTGCATCTGAGCATTACATACCTCCAGCTCTGTACTAAGTCAACTGGCTCTTCAGTGCTGACTTTTTAAGAAACTCTTAAAAGTTCTCCTCAAGTTTCATTGTATAAGCGTTTTGTGGATGACATTTTTCTAGTTTGGCAGGGTACTATGTTGGATCTACAAAACTTGTATACATACTTGAATGAGACTGTTGAATTTCTTAAATTTGAGATGAAGTTCTCTGACAAATCCCTAAGTTTCTTGGATATACAGTTAATGCTTACAGATCATGGTTTACAAACTAGTGTCTATAAGAAGGATGTCCAAGTAAACAAATTTCTCCATAAATAAAGTATGCACTCAAGGAGAACTTTTAAGAGCATCTTAAAAAGTCAGTACTTAAGAGCCAGTTGACTGAGTACAGAGCTGGAGGTATGTAATGCTCAGATGCAGGAAATGACTGTAAGTTTTTTGGAGAAGGGATACAATATGACAGAAACAGAGACAGCTAGGAGGGATGTCCTGACACTAAGGGACTCTGTAGCCAGACCCTACTTTTTTGTTAAAGAGGATTCCAATACTTACACTATGAGTTCTGGTAATGGACAACCCCTTAGATATCTCATGACATACAATAGAATGAGCAGAACAATTGAGAATGTTATAAGAAAAAATAGGTTTGTCCTGAAATCTATACCCGGTCATGAGAAATGGCTCCCAGACCAACCTATGTTTACCTATCGTAACCGTAATAATTTGAAACAACTATTATTACAAAGATTTTTCTTTGAATAATACACAAGGAATTGAGTTTAAGAATAAAGGTACTTTTCCATGTTACATGAGTATTAATCAGTGCCCAGAATTTATACATCCTATGAGTGGCAGGAGATTTATTTTTCACTGTACAGCGACATGTAATACCACTGGTATTATATATCTTGCACATGTAAGAAATGTTCAGGATTTTATGTGGGCAAATCAGTCAGGTGACTGAGGGATAGAATTGTTGAGCATAGATCTGAGATTCGTAGGAATATACCTACTAACTCACTGGCTTGCCACATTTCTGCAATGGGTGCTGCTCATGAATTTGACTTCAGGGTCATATCTATTGTATACCCAGGTATTAGACGTGGAGACTATGTTAATAATGTGGACATGAAAGAATATGAATGGATAGAGAGGCTTGAAGCAGATAAAGACCCGGGCTTAAATAAACAAGTTACACTAAAACCTATTCTAAAAAATAAACAAAGGAAAATTAGAAAAAAATGAGAGGAAGATATGTATATACTTCTTATCCCTCTTATCACTGTTTCTGTACCTTTAAGAACTGGGTGTTCACCTTAATCAATTAATGGCTGTGTCATGTGCTATTAGTATAAATGTTGGTTTTAACTTTTCTTTTGTCATTTTTTAATAAATTTTATTTGGCTTGACGGTGTGGAGAGATTATTTTCTATCTTATGCTTTCTCTCAAGACAACGTCCAGGTCTTTGCCCAGTCTGTGTTACTTTAAAGCCTTCTCTGATTACTGCTTGCAGCTGATTGTGTTCACCAGTGGTTTATGCTGTAGGCTAACTGTTTTACTGGAGATGACTTTGCCATTGCTGATTCTACACGAATGCTGTTTCCATACCAGGAGGAAATCTACCCGATCTGCATTTTAGCCACTCTTGTATGTGATCGTGTGACTGTCTCTTTTGTTGCACTGTGAGTTGACTGCCATCAAGCCATGAGCAAGACAAAAGTCTAGAATGGCCTCACCTTCTTTACTCCTGTTGCCCCACCAATGTGAACCTAGGCAGTCCTCATATCCAGTTTTCTTTGTACCAGTATGTGCATTCAGGTTTTCTTTTATTCCCACAAACTCATATTTTCCTGCTTTATCTAATAGGTCCTGCAACTGCTGCCTGAATGCCCCCTTTCCCTTGCTATCACAACCCTGCTGTGCTGTATAATAGGCTGAGATTATAAATACTGCCCTATTTTTACACTGAAGTTTGCCATGAGTCTATCACTGATTCTGATGACATTCTTCAGTGTATTCTGAAGCCTTTGTCACCACAGTTTCCACACCATTTCTAGTCTGTCCTCCTCCTGAGTAGTAGACTCTGGATCCCAAGCCAAGTGCTTTTGCTGCACTGCCTTTCCATCATGTCTTCTGAATATACCATCATGGCATCCACTTCCAAGCTGTGTCCTGTCAGTGAACCTATACTGACTGTGGTAATCCTTAGTTCATGTTCAGCAGGTTGATTGGTTTTATGTGAAGCTTTCACTCTAACAGAGCTATCCCAGGTAACCCAAGCTGGGCATCTGGACACTGCCTGACCAGTAGCTTACTGACCAAGGGCTGCTAGGCTTTAGGTGGAGAACACTGGCCAATAGGAGCAGATAAACCCCTCCCACCATTAGCATGGGTCCCTGTAATACTGTAATAGGTCTGAGTAGGCTAGATCCTCAACTTAGCTATCACTGGCAAATACCTGTGCCCATTTTTGGAGACATTAATCAATGTGAATTAAAGTTCATGACAATAGTATGAGTAAAGAATTATTGAAAATGCAAACCTGGTGCTCATCTCAATAAATTCAAGCAAGACATATATATATATATATATATATATATATATATATATATATATATATATATATATATATATATGTGTGTGTGTGTGTGTGTGTGTGTGTGTGTGTGTGTGTCTGTGTTTCGCTGAACAGTGGCATCCAGGTTCATTATTTGGTTTATAAAGATAAACAACTAACGATTCCAACAATATAGCAACCCAATTCAATAAATATTTCACAGAAGCTATCCAAGCCCTAGCAAACTCTCAAAACATTGTCTGCAGCTCTACCCATTTTGCACCCCAGCACAGCACCACCTCCCAAAATAACACCTTCTGCTTTACCTTACACCCAGTGTCTGTTAAATCCATAAAAAAATATTTCAAAAACTTAAACCAACTACCCTAGTAGCAGATAACTTTGCAGCAGAATTCCTACAAATTGCAGCAGAAGCAATAGCCTACCCAGTAGCCATACTCATAAGCAGATAAATATCAGAGAGCCAGGTACCTGTTATTTCGAAAACCACCCACATTCTACCACTACACAAGGGAGGCAATTCTACTGAACTCACTAATTATTGTCCATTTGCCATCCTGTCACCCTTATCCAAAATCCTAGAAAGGGTTGTGCATACCCAAATAATGGACTACCTTCTCACACACAAACTACTATCAAACACCCAACACAGTTTTTGTCCCCTTTCACAGCACCACCACAGCACTACTATACTTTACTAACACAGTGAACCACTATAGAAACAACGGGCAATTTGTATCTACCCTATTTTTGGACTTATTCAAAGCTTTTGACATGGTAAATCACAATAAACTCATCAATATTCTCTCCACCCTAAACCTTAGTAGCTCAACTATCACATGGTTCCAAAGCTACCTATCAGGTCAACTGCAGGATGTCCACTTACAACACCACCTTTCCCTTCTCCTACCAATTGCTTTAGAGGTTCCACAAGGCTCCATCCTTGGACCTCTACTATTCTCTCTATTCACCAACCAGCTCGGCACCTCCACACCACATGCCTCTGTAGTAGAATATGCAGATGACTCCACTCTAATAGGTACAACCCCCACACTGCAAGACCTCCACACTATAACCCAAGATTCCTTTCTATCTATTGAAATATGGCTCACTAACTCCCAACTCATTCTGAAGCCAAACAAAACAAAGCAAGATCCCCCTTGTCTTCCCAGTCTTTTAATATCATGTCCAGAAATAAAACTATGATCTCCCCCAATGATTCACACTAAACTATTTGGTGTTGAAAGTGACAATATGTTGAAATTTGACATCCACATAGCCCAAACCATCAAGAAGGTTCACAAGAAACTAGATCTCCTGTATAGAAACTATTTATTTATTTATTTATTTTACATTTGTTTACCGGGATAGTACAACTAGATATATATCCATTTTCAGCGGAGGACCAGGGAGAAAAGCTCCAATTAGACAAATTACAAAGATAACATTTAAAAAATATTCTTCTTTCGGCTGCTCCAGTTAGGGGTCGCCACAGCAGATCAACTGTTTCCATTTCTTCCTGTCCTCTGCATCTTGCTCTGTCACACCAACCGCCTGCATGTCCTCTCTCACCACATCCATAAACCTTATCTTAGGCCTTCCTCTTTTCCTGTTACCTGGCAGCTTCATCCTTAGTATCTTTTTCCCAATATACTCGGCATCCCTCCTCAGCACATGTCCAAACCAATGTAATCTTGCCTCTCTGGCTTTGTCTTCAAACCTTCCAACCTGGGCTGACCCTCTAATATACTTATTCCTAATCCTGTCCATCCTCGTCACACCCAGTGCAAATCTTAACATCTTCAGCTCTGCCACGTCAAGCTCTGACTCCTGCCTTTTTGTCAATGCCACTGTCTCCAACCCATATAACATAGCTGGTCTCACTACCCTCTTGCAGACCTTCCCTTTCACTCTTACTGGTACTCGTCTGTCACAAATCACTCCTGACACTCTTCTCCACCCACTCCATCCTGCCTGTACTCTCTTCTTCACCTCTCTTCCACACTCACCATTACTCTGAACTGTTGATCCCAAGTACTTAAATGCATTCACCTTCGCCACCTCTACTCCCTGCATCCTCACCATTCCTCTGTCCTCCCTCTCATTCACACACATATATTCTGTCTTAGTCCTGCTGACCTTCATTCCTCTTCTCTCTAGAGCATATCTCCACCTCTCCAGGGTCTCCTCCACCCTGTTTCCTACTCTCACTACAGATCACAATGTCATCTGCAAACATCATAGTCCACAGGGACTCCTGTCTGATCTTGTCTGTCAACCTGTCCATAACCATTGCAAATAAGAAAGGCTCAGAGCTGATCCTTGATGTAATCCCACCTCCACCTTAAATGCATCCATCACTCCCACCGCAGACCTCACCGCTGTCACACTACCTTCGTACATATCCTGTACCACTCTTACATACTTCTCTGACACTCCCAACTTCCTCGTACAATACCACAACTCCTCTCTAGGCACCCTGTCATATGCTTTCTCTAAATCTCCAAAGACAATGCAACTCCTTCTGACCTTCTCTGTACTTCTCCATCAACATTCTCAGAGCAAACATTGCATCTGTAGTGCTCTTTCCTGGCATAAAACCATACTGCTGATCACTAATCATCTCCTCCCTTCTTAACCTAGCTTCCACTACTCTTTCCCATAATGTCATGCTGTGACTGATCAGTTTAATCCCAACATTTAAAAAATATAAAATATAAAAATTACAAAGATAACATTTAAAAAATATAAAATATAAAAAAAGTATAAAAACAACATTTACAACAAAGCATAAAAACAAAGTGAGTATGTACAATGGTTCGTGGTGTTCCCTAATAGGGATACACAATTCACATGGTCAGACACAATTAAAAGCAGGAGACATTAGATGGCATACAGAGCTTGGTGAAATAGTTACCTGTTTGATATTTAGAGATTCTCCTTTCAGTATTTAACTTAATCAGGATTGGTACACGGGCAGAGCCAGTTCATTTTGAGATACTGTTTGAGGTTATTTTTGAATAGACCTAAGGAGGATTGTAGGGTTATATGATTTGGCAATGAATTCCAGGTTTTGCCAACAAAGTTGGCAAATAGAGATTCACCAGCAGCATTGTTGGCTTTGTGGGTTTGGACGAGTAGCTTGTTGGCAGATTGCAGGGAACTCAAGTTGCTATAGGGCTTAATGATATTTATGAGTGAGGGGGTATCCTCAGGGTGGTACAAAATTTTGTGTGCTATTTGGAGTTGATTGAATTGAATTAGACTGGGCAGTTCTAGCCACTCAAGTTGTTTCAGGTTCTGGCAGTGGTGGGTTCTGTAAGTGGAGCCAGTGGTGAATCTGGCAAAATAGTTGTAGCTATAGGAGAGCTTACCTAATTCCGATTTGTTGAGGTTTGCGAGTACCAGCGAGGCATATAGTAGAGTAGAGAGTAGGTGTGACCAGCGATTGCAGTCCTAGCCAGTGGGGTTAAAAATGTTTTGTTTCTATACAGTGACCCAAGCTTCTTATTGATGGTCTGTATGGTTTTGTTGACCTGTAGGTCAAATTTAAGATTATTGTCTATGATAACCCCTAGACGTTTAGTGTGTTGATCTGGGGAGCTAGTGGTACCATTGTGTGACGTGACAGAGAAAGAAAGTGTGGCAGATTTGCTGGTGGGGGTGAAGAGTAGAAGATTAGTTTTATTGGGGTTCAGCAGTAGGCGTTGGTTGGGGAGCCAGTTCTCAACAGTGTTGAATGTATTTTGAGTTAGGCTTGCAGTTCAGATGGGGAGATAGCTGAGCAGATCAGAGTGGACTCATCTGCATATTGAATGCAGGTAGCTTTAGGGATAGCAGTATGGAGGTTGCTGATAAAAATAGAGAAGAGTAGTGGACCCAGTATGGAACCTTCAGGGACACCAAGTGTGAGAGGTAGCTGGCTGGAGAGTTTGCTGTGCCATAGTACCACCTGTTGTCTACCAGTCAGGTTGGACTGGAACCATTGCATTGCATGCTTATTGAGGAAAATAGATTTGAGGCAGATAATGAGAAGTTCATGGTTGACCATGTCGAAGGCTTTTGACAGGTCAAGAAAGAGGGCGGAGGATAGCCTATTGTTATTCCTATTTTGGTTTATGGCATTAGTAAAGGAAAGGAGGGCCATGGTCATGCTATGGTTTGGCCTGAAGCCATGCTGGGAGTTAGATAATAAGTTATTCTGTGTAAGGTATTGCATTAGTTGCCTGTGTACACATTTCCCCATTATTTTGGCTAGGGAGGAAAGAATGGCAATGGGTCTATAGTTGGATATTTCTGTAGAACTTCCACCTTTGTGGAGTGGGATGACATGGGATATTTTCCAGAGGGAAGGGATAGCACTCTCGGATAAGGTTCTGTTGACTAGGATAGATATGGGATATGCAATGGCATCTGCCACTATTTGTAGGTATTCTGCAGGGAGGAGGTTAGCACCAAGGGTGGAAGGTTTTAGTTCTTTATAAGTGTTTTGATAAAACTAGTGGATACTGGTTGGAAGCTAAATTGGGGGTGATTGGTGGGTTAGTAAGGGAAGTGGTTTAGTTTTGTGGGGGTTAATTGATTTGCTAGGGACAAACAAACAATTTCTTATAAGATACACAAAAGCCACTATAGCTCATATACACCTATTATCAACCCTCCTCTACACCTCCTCAGTACTAGCCCATCTCTGCAAAACTGACTTAAACAAACTGGAATCTTGCTATACTAAAATTGCCAAGTTTGCCACTGGTGCCTTATATAGGTCACATCACTGTACATCTCTTAAACAGCTAAACTGGCTAGAACTTCCTTAGCTGCTACACTTTAATCAACTAACGTTTGCCCACAAAATACTCCACCATGCTGATAAAACCCCTGTCCTCCAAAATCTTATACAACCATACATCACTTCTCGATCTCTCCAATCCAGTAACCAGCACCTTCTAAATACCACCGAAACCAACAACTTAGCTGGGAAATCTCTCTTCTCTAATGTAATTCCCAAAATATGGAATAAGCTGACAATCCCAATAACCTCCAACTGCTCTAGCTCACAATTTAAAAAGCTCCTTAAGTCACACTTAATGGACAATTGGGTATGTTCCTGCAACTCTCCTGGATAGGCCCTTCCTTAAATTTTTTGTAAATCATTGTCCTTGAATAGTGTCTCACACCAGTAGTTAACATCAGCTGTATGAAAATAGCTTTCTGTATCATTTAAGTTATATTTACTCATTTATGACGTATCATTTAAGTTGTATTTACTTATTTATGATGTATCATTTAAGTTGTAGTTACTTATTTATAATGTATAATATGAATTTTATTTCCACCATTATGCAACTGTCATTTGCTAAGAATTCTGTAATTCGCTACATGTTTATTAACATCTGTAATGTCTGTAGCTGGAGCTTTCTTTACTTCTTTGCACACCTGTTAAACTCTGATATATCCATTACTGGAGCTTTTCTCCGTGAGCCTCCACTGAAAAAGGATCTGTGTCCAGTCGGACTTTCCTGGTAAACAAATGTAAAATAAATACATAAAACTGTGTGTGTGTGTGTGTGTGTGTGTGTGTGTGTGTGTGTGTGTGTGTGTGTGTGTGTGTGTGTGTGTGTGTGTGTGTGTATATATATATATATATATATATATATATATATATATATATATATATATATATATGTATATATATATATATATATATATATATATATATATATATATATATATGAAATGCATGTCCATCTGCCAAGATTGTGAATTTATGCATCAGCCCCCTATTAGAGTACAGGCAGAGTGGTATGAGAAGTCAGATCCAAGTTTCAATGCAGGGGAAATATAAAGAACTTTATCTGGCTTACAATAATTTCAAAGTGAAATAACCATCTGGGAGGTGTGACCATAAAAACCGCAGATCAGAAAAAAAGACTATGATATGTTAGTAGTATAAATAAACTGCAATATGCAAATCATGAAATGTGTCACCAGTACCAGTATATGCTGGGCTTCATCGTTAGAAGAACGGACTCCAAGAACAAAGCAGTTACTCTGCCATTCTTTAGCTGCTCAGGCCACTGTTGGATGGCCTTGCTCATTTGTGGTATCCATATTCATAAAGTAATTAAAAAAAGGCTACCAGGGTAATAAAGTGAATGGAGGGCAGGGGGTATGAGGAAGCTACAACAGACAAATCTGTCCTCATATTAGAACTTGTAAGAAAAGGGAGGCATGACATGGGACATGTCCACAAGACATTTAAGGGGCAATATGATGGCATACAGCTAAACAGGAAAGGCAGAAGAGGGAGGTGAGGCATGGTTTACCAGGCTAAGGCTACAAAACTCAGCCTAGACATCCAATGAATTTTTTCATGTATAAATGGTACATCTTATCTTAATGAGTTTTGCTGTTGCTGTTGTTTAGTCATTTAGCTGAGTCCATCCCTCTGTGACCTCAAGGATTTAGTATGCCAAGCCTATTTGCCAGGACTGCTCATTTAAGTTCTTGAAACTCATATTCATTCCTTCAGTAATATTGCAGATCCATCTTAGTCCATGCCAACCCTTGTTCTTTTTCTTTGACCTTTCCTGTATTCCTGTATTCGTATTATGTGGCCAGAGTGTTTGAGTTTTGCATTTATTATTCAATCATCCAGTAAACAGTATAGACTGGTTCAGTCTTCTTGCAGTCAATGTAATTCTCATGTTTTCTCCAAAATCAAATAATCATCAAGTTTCTGTAACAAAGCCTTATTTTCAGTCCACCTTTCCATAGCTCTCAACCACTTGACACAAGAAATCTGGGCAAAGCCAAAAATAATGGGAGGACAAAGCTCCAACAATAGGGACAATTTTTAAATATTGCTGTTATAAACTTAAACAGTTGCTAGAACAACAAGATTTGTGTTTGCATACATTTTCTGAAGGTTATTAAGTCTGAAACTCAAATGACTGTCATTATTTAGTGACTTCAATCCTCAAATATTTGACAGAAAATCACAAATCTTATGAGAAACACATAAAAATATGAGGCAAAAATCTGGACATTCTGTGAAAATCTGGGTATGCAACTCTCACAGTCATATTATTGTACTGGAGAAACAATGTACTGTCTTTGCTCTTTAAAAACTAATCTAAATTTGCAATTTCTTTGTAAAATGCAACTTTCTTTTTATTTTGTGGCTGTAATCATTATCTGCTGAGATCACTGAACCCAGAAAAGGAAAAAGTGTCACTGCCTTCACTTCATCCCCATTTATTTGTGAAAAAAAACAACAGGAAACATATTACTTTTTTGATGTTGAGCAGCAAACCAACTTTTGTGCTTTCTTTTTTCCCCTTGACGAACATGCTCATCAACTCTTCACTTTCATCATTGCAGAGGCATCATCTATAAATCTTAGGTCGTTAATATTTCTCCCAATGATCACAATTCTAGCATCTAATGTAAAGGTCTGTATTCCCTTTGACAATGTAGACCTCTATACATTTCACTTTCTGTGCTAACTACATACTTTGACTACAATTCCCTTAATCATTAAAAATGTACTAGATAACTGTCCAACTCGCCTACCACTCTGTGAAAGCTGTTTACTTTTCTTTGTCTTTTGGCTACCCCTTCCTGCCAGCCCCATGACAGCTTCAAAAACTACATTATTTTCTCTCAAATCTCCCTTTCTGCAATGCCCTATTAACATGAATAACATCAATATATTTTTCCTGTAAGTTACAGAAAATTGTTTTAGTTCTTCCATTCTGACTCCATATGATTGTCGTGGTATTCCTTTTATCCTTTTTCACCCTCCATTTTATCCTTTTGTTTTCTTAATCTCCTTTCTTTATGGATAACACATGAAAGAAGAACATGTGGTTTTGTTCTATATTTGTGCAACATGCAGTAAGATTATGTTCCCTGATTTCAAAAACAGACCTAAAGATGCATCCCGTAATTGTGCTGTTTACATACACTCTGTAACCTCATTTCTTCCTCATGTCATCTTTCATTCAGCAATACACCTAAATCCTTTGTATCACCAACTTCCTGAAGACACTTTCTGTCCTGTGCAAACATTGTTTCTCTGTTTGTTTAACCATTTTGATATTAGTGCCCCACAAACACTTCCGACCTTTGACTCCCAACCTGCCCCCAAATTGACTCTTCATTCTTTAATTTCTCCAAGTGTTTTGAGTTTCTTATACCACAATGGGAATGGACCCCATTCCTAAGTCAAAGTATGATTCAGGTTCATGAAGTTAGTATTGTTTTGATGTTTGATGTTAGCCAGAAGTGCTCTTCACAGCATCCACAATGTGCCCAGTAATGAATGACTCCTTCTGTAATTCGTATGGAGTTACATGTATCGGTAACATATCTAAGTATGACTGTAAATTCTTTTTTATAAAACCCATTGCTCCTACTACTACTACTGGAACTGTCTCCGTTTCCTTCTTCCACATTGCCTTCATTTCTGCCTGCAAATCCTGGTATTTTATGACTTTTATGTCTGTCTGTACATAAGACACTGTAGTCACTGGGTGCAGCAATTTCAATGATCAATGCTACTTTTGTCTTCTTTTCATGGACTACTATATCTGTTTTTTTCACATCTGTTTTTTGAACTGTTAGTAATGGGTGATCCCATGTGATATAAACTTCATCATTTTCTATAATGCTTTCTGGATAATGTTTCCAGTGTTCTTCACCCACTTCAGTACCATAATGTTTCCACAATCCCCAATACAACAGTCTTGCCCCATTATTATGCCTGTCAGTATACAGTCCTTCTGCCATTAGTATATCACAGCCACAGGGCCGGCCTTTGGTCTACTAGAGCCATAGGCAAAAGGACTCCACAGTGCTCCACACACAACTTGGAGCCCCCATCCTGGTCTTCCTACACCATTCAGATTACTGGAAAAAACGTCCCTGCCTAGTTGGCCTATGCCTAAGGCCAGCTATGCACAGCCAGCAACAAGACATGTGACTATATCCAATTCTGTTTTACAAAATCTACATTTGTCTGTTTCTCCCACATTTTCAATGGACTTTGTAAACCAATATGTACATAGTCCACTATCTTGAGCCGCAAATATTAACCTTTCATCTTTTGATTTAAATTCATCTGTCAGTAACTATTTCTGCATTTCATCTTGATCAACATGAGGTTGTTCCAAGAGTTTTCTACACTTGCAACTATATTTATGCATTTTCCACATTTCTTGCCTTCTCATCTGATCCTTCATCTTATATTCTTTCTTTTATTTTTTAGCACATTCAATTGCTTCCTGATTTTTATCTACTTCTGGTTTGATTTCTATTTCTGCTTCACACTAATATGCTTCTGCTAAACTAAGCATGGAAGTCATCTTAGACTTATTTTCCACATGTTTCATAACTTTCACTGCGTTTAGGGCTTGTGAGGTCAGCAGATATATATGCAGTCTCATAATTGTAGATCTATACATCTAATCAATTTCAAGGAGACCCATACCTCTTCAGAATGGGGAATATATAATCTCGATATGCACTGATTTTTATAAATCATTTGATGAGCATGAGGTATCCTTCTTGTTTTCCTGTACAACCTATCTAACACCTTTAGGGGCCAGTCATTTGGGTCTATATTACCCTGTCAATAGGGCTGTTCATTGAACGCCCTTATGTCGACACATATACACCAGAATACCAAAATTTTGAACAGACACAAAAGCGATTTTTTCCCCCAGGGAAAAAAATCGCTTGCCCATTGTCAGGAATTTGCCATTTCCTCCACTGTAGTGTGAGCTCAGAGGTAGTATATTTAAGTAATGGAGTATGGGGGCATAGCCCCCCACATCGAGGGCTGTGGAGGGTGAAGTCCCCCCCCACTTCATTGTGTCTGTCAGTTTGTTTTGTTTATTGTTGGCCCAGTGATTTTTTCCCTGGGAAAAAATTCGCTTTTGTGGCCGTTCAAAATTTTGGTATTCCGATGTATATGTGTTGATGTAAGGGCATTCAATGAACAGCCCTGTCAACATGGTAATATAGATATGGTCAATCACTCTAAAACTGTAAGTTAGTACAGGAAGAGTAAATTGGTTTATAGCTTGGACTCTGTTCCTAGATGTCAATGCTGTTTTTAGTATTAATTTAAGTCTTCAAAAATATTCTTTACCAAGTTTTATTTGCATTTGTTCATGCTTTATTGTTGATCCTTCCCAAATATGTATACACTCCCTCTTGCTCAAGTTCTTTTATATAACATTCTTGTCCCGAACTGATGTTTTCTCGGTGCTGCAGCTTTCCTGCTTTAAAGATTGCTTTTGCACATATATCAAGAAGACCAAATGACATCCTTATATCATCTGAAAAATTTTGACCTCTTGTAGTTGTGCTTTCAGTTCCTCATCCAATGAACTATACAGTTTTAAATCATCTACAAAAGATGAGTTGTTGTTGTTTTGTGAGAGCCAGATTGTAGCCATTCACCCCGGGGATCACTTCTGTGGCTCTGCTTGACAGGGGCACAGGAAAATAATTTTCTTGGGTGGCAAAAGCCAGGGTACCATTTGGCTAGGCTTATATAGGCCCTAGGGCCAATAGCTTAGTACCTACCTATGAACCTAATCCATTAAGCAGACAGCTTAATGGGGTTAAGAGCAAGACAAAAGAGCAGTGGTGACAGTCACCCTAGAATATCCCCCTTTGAATTGTTATCCCTGGAATAACAATTTGTCCTTTATCATGGCTTAATTGCAAAGTGGTTTGCATGTGTTTCATGGTCGCTGTAATATAACCGATTAGTGTGGGGTGTAGCTTATACATTTTTAAGCACTCTTTTATTCATGAATGTGGGATACTGTCAAATGTTTTTTTGTAGTCTATCCATGCCATGCTTAGATTTTTCCCCTTTTTACAGTTCTCCATTCTGACTATATTTAACAACAAATGATCCTTTGTTCCATATTACTTTCTTTAATTACAATTCCTTTTGCCTTGTTTCCCAATTTTCTATAAAACTTTTTTGGGTCACCAATAAATTGCTTATTTTGTACTTTTCCTTTATATTTATATGTGTATCTTCTCAGTTTTTTTTTGCCTGTGCTATTTTTAGTTTATTATTTGCAACAGTGCATGATAAATCCTAATCTGTTATAATACTGCACATTGCTTTTATCACGTCTATCTTTCTGAGTATTTTTGTTGACCTGTTCCCTCTTCTATACTCTTCTAACAGTGACACTTCTTGTCTAAATTGCTTTATAGTTTTCATTGTTTGATAATTTCATGATGTCTTTCAATTTTCCCCCTCCTTTCCCTGGTCCCACTGGTTTCTCCTTAATTTGAGTGTCTATTGCTCTATCCTGCTGCAATGTTATCTGAGTTAAATTTTCTACATTAAATCCTTCACTTTGCATGCAATCTATAAGCTCAGCTTCTATTTCTTTAACTTCTCCATTACTAATCTTATTTTTTTACTTTTCCTCTTTGTTTTATGATTTTTTGTACTGTAAAACTTTCCATATCTGGATGCCTTTGCCTGTTATTTGTTTTCTTTTCAAATATTTTTGGTGCTGCTCTTTTTGTGTTAATTAGTTTTGCTTTCTCCTTTGCATGAATTTTGCACCATATTAAATCTCTTTTTCTTTTCCATGTCCATATTTCTTCTTCAGATGTCTCCTGCTCCTATTGTTTCTCATTACTTTGGGGACTCATTGTTCCATCATGCTGTGATATAACCTGTGTTAGACTTTTTTACACTAAATCCTTAACTTCACAAGTATTCCATAACTTCAACTTCTATTTTTTTAACTTCGACTTTACTAATCTTCTGTTCTATGTTCTCTCTTTGTGATCTTATTTTTTATTTTGAGTTTTTCCATATCTGGATGCCTTTTCCTGTATTTCTCTTTGAATATCTTTGGGGCTGCCTTTTTTTGTGTTGATTAATGTAGTTTTCTCCTTTACATAAATATTGCACCATATCAGATCTGTCTTTCTTTCCCACATCCATATTTCTTTTTTAAATCTTTCAAAAGTCTCTCAAGTTTGTTCTTTTTGTGTACTTCCTCAGTATCTTCTTTTTCCAACTGGCCCAAGGTTTCTTTGTCTATATATATTTTTTTCATAAATCTGTTGTATTAATGAACACAAATTTTTATTTGACCCTTCTGACAGTTTTTCTTGAATAAGTATTTTTCTTTCCTCTAATTTTTCTCTTAATCTTTTTGTATATCTTTGTCTGGAAATTCTGGGCTTCTTCAATGCACCATGATGATACTGCAACTTCATGCAAAGAAGAGTGAGTCCCCCGCTTCAGAAGGACCTTCAGTATAGTTTGTAATGACTTATTAAGCACTGTTAGAGGGCCATAGACAGGCAGGAGACATTATGGAATACTACCCCTTTTTATACTAGACACCCTAACTCTGCTTTGTAAATGGACTGCAGCAACCATAGCACATCACTTTATTGCCCCGCGCATACAGCTGTTAAACATCTGCCATAGAATCAGTTAATGCATTGCCCTATGCCACTGCTCTGCATGTCTCTTTGTTTTACTTTCCATATGCATTATTCCAGACTGATTAATGCATTCAATAAGTCATTTTTTTACTAAATGAATCACTGTACTTTGAAAATCTACTTGAAACACTATCTTAGCATTCATATTGCTGATCAGGCCTGAATTATAATGCTGTCAGCAAATTTGACTGTCAAAGAATACCAGTTAAACCTTATCTATAAACTGTTTAAACTGCACCTCTAGTTTAACAGTATCCCAGTTAAATCTTTGTGGTTTTGCCCAACTTACCTCTACCCCCACACATTTGAATAAACCTAAGAATAAAGGCACAATATTTGACTGGGTATTGGTGTCTGCCCCACTAAATACACCCCTGCAATACTCTCACATTCTCTCAATGACCACCCCAACATATACAAATAGGATTATTTCCACCAAGGCAAACAACAGTTCTATAAAATGCCACACAATCTCTTTAAATTAGCTGTGATACCTTTATAGCCATACTAAAATCCTTCAACTGGTCCATCTCAACAACTCTCCCTTTAGATGATGCTGTTCAAAAATGTAACAAATTATTCTTAGATAAATTTAACAGCTGTGCACTCCTAAGAAGAAAGCAAATAAAATCCATCCACACAAGCTCCTTGGATATCCAGGACCAGTAGAATCCTTATGCATAAAACGTACAAGGCCTGGAAGGAATGGCACAAACCAAGAACTTCTCAAACTCTACAACAATTTAAGGAATTTTGTAATCTTATGGAAAAAAAAGTTAATTTACAAAAGAAGCAATATTGTAATGGCACACAAGTCAACTATAGACATAGTATCAAAATATTCTGAACCACTATCAGTCGCCCAGAGATTCCTGGACTTTGTCAGTGCAAATGCTCTGGAGCAGATAGTCTGCACCCCCACAAGGGGCTCTAATGTCCTTCACACAGTACTCACCAACAGGGGTGGTCACTGTTCTGCCCCCTGTGTGATCCCCTTCCTGGTAAGGTTGGACCATAAATCAATCTCGTTCGAAGTAACAAAAAGGAGCAAAAAAAAACTATGGAACTTCTCCAAAGTAAACTACAGCCTACTACGTGATGGTATAAAAAGTTTTACACCCCCTGCAATCACAGGTAATAATTACTCCTATGCAGAGATGTACACAAATGCCCTGTATAATCATTTTAGCAACTGTATAGACTTAGCTGTACCTGACCAAGTTAAAACCAGGCCCTCCCAAAAAAACAGGCCACCTTGGTGGACATCTAGTATAAACAGACTGTATAATAAACAGAAGAAATTGATGCCCTAGAATAAGAGGCATCTGCCTCTGCAGAGGAAGAATTCCCTCCACAGATTGAACAAGCAAATCAGAAGTCTGGTAAAGTCTTCTAAAACTAATTATGAAGCTAAAATAGCATCCCTAGCCAAGGATAATCATAAGGCATTCTTTAACTACATTCAAAATCTAAAAGGGATTGCCCAGCTATGTGCTGTATTGGTAAAAGATGGTACCACTTGCACTATAATGGACGAAATTGCCAACCTGCTAGCTGACAGATTTAGTGCAAACTTCACCCCCTTGTCCCCACCAGCCATAGCCCAATGCATACCTGACAACAGTTCTCTACCTAGTATCTCTAGAAATCAAGTGATAGCTGCGCTCTTCAATGCCAAAAACACAGCCTATATAGAATCAGATAACATCCCAGGTTGCTTACTAAGCAATATAAAACAGAACCTAGTTGACCCACTTGGCATTCTCTTTAACCATAGTCTGAGAACTGGCTTTGTACCAGCTGAATGGAGAACAGCAACAGTAATCCCCTTGCATATGGGGGACCATCAATTGACCCTGGGAACTATAGACCCATAAGTCTAACCACCCTCATCTGCAAGGCTATGAAAAGGATCATCATGGACCTTGTCAACAAGGACATAAGCGACCTTCATACTCTAGACCCAACCCAATTTGGGTTTGTTAAGGGAAGATCCTGCTTATTGAACCTGGCAGATGTCTTTGAAAAAGTCACCAAAACCCTGGATGACACTAAAATAGTGCACACCACCTACCTGGACCTAGCCAAAGCCTTTGACACAATTTCCCAAATAGATATCATTAAAAACCTCGCCCAGCTGGGTGTTAACCATTACATCACTAGATGGGTAGCTAATTGGCTGACAGAATACATACTGTCAAAGTTGGTGACTCCACCTCTAACAGTAGACCCGTCACCTGTGGCGCACCACAAGGATCTGTACTGGACTCTTTAGTATTTGGAATCTATTTCTCAGAAGTCCAGGCTAAAGTAGATGACCTTTGGTTTACTAAGTTCACTGATTATTGCAAACTAGGTGCAATCATTGAGAATCCCCATTGATGTTAACATATTACAGGAGAGGCTAACACAAACAAATGACTGGTTCCAAAGTCACGGTCTAAAACTAAACCCAGAAACATGCACTATTATCCCATTTGGCAAAGCAGAATTCTTCACTAATTACAAACCCACTGGTGCAAGATCTGGGAACAAATGTTGACAGTAACCTGAACTTTGACCAAGTTTCCATGGTGTTAAGGAAAGCCTTCTGCATTGTGCATCTCACATGTAAATGCATCACATCCAGGTCTAAGGATGTTATAACCCCACTTTACTCAACCCTAATCAGACCATTAATAGAGTACAACGTTCCTCTCTGCATGTATCTCACCAGACACCTGCAACAACTGGAGAGAACACAGAGGTTTCTCACTAAGAAGATACAGTGCCCCCAAACCATGACCTATGTGGATAGACTAAAAGCCCTCTCACTGCACTCTGTGTGATATAGGTTACTGAGAGGCGACTTGTGCCTGGCCTGCAGGGCAGTCTCTGACCCCAACCTGATGGAGATGCTACACATCCGCAAATCAAATAGCACTAGAGTCTAGGGATCTCAACCTTGACAGTGAAATTAACAGAACATGCTGGAGAGACAGGTATGTCTCCCAGAGCTTGCCACGGCTCTGCAATAAACTTCCAATTCATGTGAAGCAAAGCTCCTCAATGACCCTATTCAAGCACAACCTGGACAAATGGATGGGTGGCCGGAAATTCACTCCAGGGGTGGCACCCATGCCTGTCATGGACAGGTGCTGATCTGTAAAGTATGTCTTCTGTATAGTATGTCCATCTAACCAAGGACAATTGGGACAACCAAGGATTAACATGGCTAGGCTTATAATGGCTCTAAGGCTGTAGCCCTGTAACCTCCTATGAACCTATGAACCTAAATACAGGCAAAAAAACCATTGTAATCTCTCTCTCTGTCTCTCAACAGCCCAACCCAGTTAAAATCATACGTCACTGAAAATGTAGCAGTCCTCATTAAAAATGTTTCTTCTACATACAACAACCACCATATGTCAACTCCTCAAACTTAGCTGTACAACCTGAACCAACTTTCTCCATTAAAAAGCTACTTCTAAAACTTAAACCTGGCTCATTCTCTTCTGACAACCTCCCAAAAGAATGTCTTAAAATGGCAGCAGATGCCACAGGTTTTTCCAGTCTCTATTCTCATAAAAGGGTAATCCAAGAATCTTGCATTCCCTCAATGTGGAAAAAGTTTCATGTATTCCACTTCACAAAGGTGGCCAATCCACTGAAGTCTTCAATTTCAAGCATATCACTACATATATCTCCACTCTCAAAAATCTTAGAAAAGTGTACTTAGAAACAACTTATTCAATACCTCCTGAAGGAATAACTCCTAACCCATTCACAACTTGGTTTTACATCCATAGCATAACAATAGGTCTATTAGCATTCTTGGAAATTATTAGCAAAGCCAAGAACAATGCAAACTTGTCTCAGACATATTCCGAGATTTATCCAAAGCTTTCAATACAGTGCACATTACAAACTCCTGCAACAAATGTCCTACCTCAACCTGATACAACCTACACTCCAGAACAGTAGTTGGACAGCTACTTGTCCACCAGATACCAGTCTATACCATGGCAACAATCACACTCTTTATACTTGACCACCACCACAGGAGTTCCCTGAGGTTCTGTTAATGGCCCTGTCTTATTCAATATTTCCTTTATACCATGGCAACATTCACGCTCTCTATACTTGCCCATCACCACAGGAGTTCCTGAGGTTCTGTTATTGGCCCTGTCTTATTCAATATTTTCTTTATACCATGGCAACATTCACACTCTCTATACTTACCCATCACCACAGGAATTCACTGAGGTTCTGTTATTGGCCCTGTCTTATTCAATGTTTTCTTTATACCATGGCAACATTCACACTCTCTATACTTACCCATCACCACAGGAGTTCCCTGAGGTTCTGTTATTGGCCCTATCTTATTCAATGTTTTCCTTATACCATGGCAACATTCACACTCTCTATACTTGCCCACCACCTACATTTGTAGCAAACAGTTTGTTACAGTTTAAAAGAAGAAGCTATATACTTTTTAGTAAAACATGTTGAAGGAGGGTTAGGGGCAGGGAACAGAAATGAGACCTGAATGGAGAGGGGAGCATTGTGCATCTGGCCACTTGGGGGATGTGCCAGTGGAATGAATGTCCATTTTTTTTTCTTTTGTGCTTCAGTGGAAGAGTGGGGGCATAGAGCTAACAGTAATCAATGTAGTGAATGGCTTATAACAGTTTTTCCTCTTCACTTGAAGATCTAAGGGGGTGGGCTGCTGGTTCAGAGTACCGGCCCAGGACACTGGTCGAACCAGCTATGCTTCTGCCCCCAACTATTACTATGGAACAGGTCTTCGATGCCTTCTATAAGCCCAGGAACACCACATTGATGGGCACTCATAATATTACACATTGAGTCCTAAATATCATGAAACCTGACCCCTCATTCACACTAGAATCACTACTCAACCATAGCCTTTGGACAGGCATCGTATCAAATGAATGGAGGACTGCAGTTGTTACCAAGTGCACAAAGATGAGCCATTTCTGGACCCGGACAAGTGCAGAACCATAACACTGCATATTCATACCTCTCAACTGTCCAGATTTTGTCAGAATGTCCACATTTTAGCCTCACGTTTTTGGTCTTTTCCTCATAAAATATGAGGTTTTCTGCCACATCACTTTGGATTGAAGTCACTAAATATTGACATACATTTGAGTTTCTGACTTCGTATCCTTCAGAAAATGTACACTAACACACATCCTGTTATTCTAGCAACTTTCTAAATTTATAAGAACAATATTTAAAATCTGTCCCTATTTTGGGGCCTTTGTCCCCTCATTATTTTAGGCTTTGTCTAGATTTCTTGCACTAAGAGGTTGAGAGGTATGCTCATATGCAAAGCCATGGAAAGAATCATTATGGAAATAATAAAAAATTACATTAGAAACCTACAAATATTGTATCCAGCCCAGACTGGTTTCATCAAGGCCAGGTCATGCCTACTTAGCCTGGCGAACTTTTTTGAGAAGGTCACTAAAACCATGGATGAGGGCAAAATAGTGCACACTTCCTACCTCAACCTGGCCAAGACATTCAACACAATAATTTCCTCAGGAATTGTTGATAAACTGACTAAATTAGGCATAAACCAATATGTAACCTGACAGATAGCTAGTTGGCTCAAATATAGGACACAAACATTTAGGATTGGGGAGGCTACCTCCACAATAGGGATAGTAACTAATGGGCTCCCTCATGGCTTGGTGCTGGTGCCTCTCCTTTTTGACATCTACTACTCTGGGCCTCCGGCTGACCAAGTTTGCAGATGACTGTAATTAGGCACAGTCATCAAATTTCCCAAAGACCTAAATATACTTCAAAAAGGCCTGTTACAGACAAATTACAGGTTTCAGGCCCATGGTCTAAAATTCAATGCAAAGAAATGCATAATTGTATTCTTTGGAAAGACAGCCATCCCTGGAAATGACATTGATAATACACCCCTAACAGTAGACCCAGTGAGCAGGAATTTGGGAACACTTGTGGATAGTAACCTGGCCTTTGACCATCATGTGTCTATGGTAGTAAGGAAATCTCTCTGCACTGCACAACTTATAATCAAGGGTATGGTATTTAGTTCCAAAGATGTAATTGTTTCTCTGTACCAGGCCCTCATCTGACCAATCATTGAGTACAGTGCCCCCTTCAGTGTGTATCTGACCAGGCATTTGCAACAACTGGAGGATCCAAAGAGGTTGCTCACAAACAGACTACAAGACTTAAATAACATGTCCTAAGTGGACCACCTCAAAGCCCTATCCCTGTACTCAGTCTTCTATAGACCGCTGAGAAGTGAATGATGCCTGGCCTACACTGCATGCTCTGATCCTGCTCTGATGTAACTGTTGCACACCTGCAAAACTAATAGCATCGGAAATACTGTATCTATGGAACTAAACCTCACCTACAATATAAATAGGACATGTTGGAGGGACAGTTATGTCTCTGAATATAGGGATAGGGCTTTAAGGTGATCTGCACAGGACATGTTGTATAATACACCCTGTTTTCTTTTGAGAGGAACCTCTATGGAAATTTCAGTTGCTGCATGTGCAAGGTCAGGTACATACCTAAAGGAGCATTGTACTCAATGAAGGGGCTGATGAGGGCTGAATACAGAGGAAGGATGACTTCCTTGGACCTAGATGCCAAGCCCTTGCTCATACATTTAGCAACATAGAATGATTTCCTTAGTATCTTAGACACATGTTATTTGAAAAGTAGGTTGCTATCTGCATACATCCCCAAATATCTGACTATTATGTCCAGTCTTAGGGGAGTGTTATCAACGAGGTAGATTCCTAGATTGGCTGACTTCCCAAAAGGTACTATTATGCATTTCTTGGCACTGAATTTTAAGCCATGGCTTTGGCACTAGTAATTTGTCTGTGTTAGCCCTTCCTGTAGGATGTTAGTGTCTTAGGGAGATTCTGTGACTGCTCCTAAGTTGTAATCATCTTCAAACATGGTCAGCCAAAGGCCTTTGTCATTGGCTTTGATTTCCAAGAAGTAAATGCCAAAGAGGAGCAGGCCCAGCACAGTGCCCTAAGGGACTCCACTAGTTACCAGCCTCTTTGTGGAGGTGGTCTCCCCTATCCTAATCTTCTGGGTCCTATCTGAGAGTCAGCTGTCTATCCATCATGTAATATAGGGGTTAATGCCTAATTCTATGACTTTGTTTACAATGCTCAAGTGGGTTATTATATTAAATGCCTTAGCCAGGTCAAGGTAGGCAGTATGCACCCTTTTGCCCAAAACCTGCCCTAATCCGTTGCCTTGTTGACTTTTTCAAAAAAATTCCACCAGGCTAAGTAGGCATGATCTGCCTTCGAAGAAGCCAAATTAATTTGGAGCCAATGTCTGAAGGTTTCTTAAGTCATTTTTAATCATATCCATGCTAATTCTTTCCATGGATTTGCATATAAGACTAGTCAGACATGGGTCTGTAGTTCACAGGGTCTGTTGCTGGACCACCCATGTGCAGAGGGATGATCATTGCAGTCCTCCATTCACATGTCACCAAGCCTGTCTGGAGGCCATGGTCAAACAGTGACTCCACTGATCCAGTTGGTCATGCATCAAGCTATTTAGCAGGTATCCTGGGATATTACCAGGTCTATCAATGATATTACTCTTAGCCTTAGAGAGCACATTTAAGATAGTTGGGGGTTATGTCTGATGGTAGTACTTAGGGGTTGCTTGTGAGGGGTAAAATTGGAGCTGAATTTGTCAGCTAGCAGATTTGCTATATCTTCTGCTCTGTGTAAGTGCTTCCATTAACAATCAGTTCTTTGCACAATTGTTTAGGGCCTTTGAGGTTTCAGACATAGCTAAAGAAAGCCTTGTGGTTGTCCTTGGCCCGCTATACTAACTTTACCTCAAAAGTGGCTTTGTTAAATTTAATTTGCCCTCTTAGTTGTTTGTTTAGCCTGATGAGAGGTTTTCGTATCCTGCTGGGATTTGCACTTCCTAATTTTAGCTATGTCTTTTTTTTCCTTTTGTTGTGTAATCTGTTTATATTTGGATTCCACAAGGATGGTTTGTTTTTTTGAGTTTATTCTGGCCTTTCTTCAGGTAGGTACACCTGTCTCTATGCATCTATTAATTTCACCATACAGGGTTTGTGTGTACAATTCTGCATAGGAAGCTGAGTTCTCCAAGTTTGGAGGGGCTTGAAAATTTTGTCAGGTAATCGCTTAAAAATATGTAGTTTGCCCTAGAGTAGTTTCTAATTACTTCAGATCTGCTGGGGGTCATAGCAGTGATTCTTATTTCGAAGGAGACAGCTTTGTGGTCTGTCCTTACCAGAGAAGACACTACTATGGGGGATGGGGGGGGGATGCAGCATTCTCCCACATTTGTGAGTCATATGTTTTCAACCATAGTAGGCATATACACTAACTGCTCGAGGGTGTTTGTTTATTTATTTATTTATTTATTTATTGACATTTGTTTACTGGGAAAGTCCACTGGGTCAGAGACTCATTTTCAGTGGAGGCCCGGGGAGAAAAGTACCGCAAACAATTTGTACAGTGTACAGAGTTTAACATGCAACAAGGACATAGCATGTTACAATACATGAGAATATATAAAAAAATAGTACAATCAATTGCAGAATTTAAACTAAAGCAGAAAATACATAGTAATATAGGACACAGAGAGTTAAAGCAAGCCAATGGAATGTATTAAGAATATTTAGCAAACATTAAATTACACATATGTTGATCACAACAGTGTACCATACATTAAATAAGGTAGAGGTTTAAGGAGGCTTGTTGTTTATAGTGCAAGAGCAAGTAGGGTTCTTGAGGTAATGTTTTTTTAAAGCTGATTTAAAGGTTTTAAGACAGTCAATTTGAGTTATCTGGGGGGTGGGGGGTAAGGAGTTTCATAGTTTAGCAATACTATTTGAATATAGACTTTGTCCTGCCCTTTTGCTGGGTTTGGTAACATATAGTAGCTGTTTGCTAGAGAATATAAGAGTTTGGGTTGGAGTATAAGTTTGAAGGACAGAGTGGAAAGCTGGGCAGCTGTTGGGTTTATAAATTAATTTGTGGGCTAGGGTCAATTGGGTATAATGAGGTAGTGGAAAAATTCAAACCAGTTCAATCCTGAGATTGCTTGACAATGATGACTGCAGTTTGGCTTGCTTGAGGCAAATTTGGCTATTTTGTAATAGCAGGATTGTAGTTATTACTGAGGGATGAATGAAGGTTGGTGAAAATGGCAGTTCCATATAGAAGACAGGTGATAAGTAAGGTACTGGCCAGTTTTGTTCTGGTGTGGATGTCTAGGTACAGTTTATGGCAGTACAGTTTGCCTAGTTTAAAGTGAGTTTTCTTTTTTGTATTAAGAATATGTGGTTTAAAGGTAAGTTTATCATCGATTGTGATTCTCAGTAATTTAGCTGTCTTCACAATTTCTATTTCTGTTTTATCTAGTGAAAGAATTTTGAAATCAGTAGCTGGAGGTTTTGTTGAGAAAGGTAAGAGTTTGTTTTTGGGGAGTTTAACAGTAGTTGTGCATTACTGAGCCAGGTTTCTATTGTTGTGAAGGCATTTTGTGTGGCTGTATAGTGGTCTGAGAGATTTTTGGAGGTGGTTATAATAGAATCATCCGCATATTGAATGAGTCTACATTGTTGGGAAACTTTATGAATATCATTAATGAATACATTAAAAAGTAGCGGTCCTAGAATGGATCCTTGTGGACTCCTGTGTTGTTTACCTGATACTCTGATTGTTCATTTTGCCATTTGACAGATTGTTCCCTATTATTTAGGTAGGAGGAGACCCAAGTAAGAGAACTGAGAAGTAACCTCACTTTGCTAGTTGGTTAAGTAATTTGATATGTGACGCTGTATCAAAAGCCTTTAATAAATCCAGTAAGATTACTCAAGTGGAGAGGCCAGCATTAATGGCTTTATTTTCAGTATCTGTGAAAGAGATAAGGGCTGTGATAGTGCTGTGGGCAGGATGGAAACCATGTTGGGTGGGGGCAAGTAGGTCATTTTCAGAGAGGTATGTAAGAAATTGTGTCTAGATGCATTTTTCTAGAATTTTTGATAAAGGAGAGAGTACAGAGGTAGGCTGATAGTTGGAGAGGTCATGGGAATTTCCACATTTATGTAATGGGGTTATAATAGATTTCTTCCACAGTTAGGGGACATAGCATTCAGAAATGGAGCGATTTATTAGGGTGCTAACTGGATATGCTATTGCTTCTGCTGCAAGTTGTAGGTATTCAGGAGGTATATTATCAGCTGAAAGAGAGCAGGGTTTTAGTTTGGTTAGGAGTTTGAATATGAGAGGTAGGTGCTGGTTGAATTGTAAAGGAAGGGGGTATATGAGTATTGCTAGAAGGTTGTGAGGAAGGGAAGGTGGTGCTGTCAAGTAAGGAGATATTTGTGTCCTGTGAGTTATTTGGGGAATCTTTGATTAGTTTTTGAATGGTGGTGATTAAATCAGTGTTGAAGTTAGGAGCAATTTGTCATGGATTCTCAGCAGGTGAGGTAGATGGGTTTTGTAAAGAGCCTGGGTTAAGTAGAGATGAGACAGAGTTACAAAACCTTTTTTAGATTGTTTTTAAAAGTGGTTAGCTTAGAGGAAAAGTATTTTGTGTCTTGTATTACTAGTTTCTGGGATCTATTTCCAAGTTGCTTGTAGTTAATCTCATTTTGTTGCAACTTTTTTTTGCCATTGTTTCCATGCCTGATCTCTATGAAGGAGATTTTGTTTGGTTTGTTTTGTTAGCCAAGGGGCGTGGTTAAGTTTAGTTCTTTTGGCTCGAATAGGGGTAAGGCTATTAAGGCTTTCAAGAAAGAGATTGTTAAAATAGTTTACAGCATCATCTAGGGGGAGAGTTTTTAGTGGGGTCTGGTTTTGTGCTTTCAGTATATTTATGAAGGTGGTCTTGTCAAAGTGGGTGAGATTCCTAGAGGTTTTTGTAGGAGTGTATTTTGGCTATTTGGGTACAACTTCTATAGGTATATGCTGGTAGGTGGTCAGTTAGTATGCGGCTGCCAGAGTTTGAGTAATTGTGTGGGTGAGATACAAGTATCTAATCCAAGGTAGACTCTGAAGATGTGAATAGACCATGTGTGGGTGTTGTAATACGCTGTGTGAAGCTATGTAGGTTTATACTGTTGGCTGAAGAGTTAAAAGTTAGGTTTTGCCAATTGAATGTTGGTGTCACCCAGAATAATGGTTTCTTGTGAGATATTGTGGTTTATCCATGAAAGAAAATCTTCAAGAATGGGAATATTATATCCTGGGGAATGTAAAGTACAGCAATACATAGTTGTTGATTGTTGTTGATATGAAGAGATTTAAGTAGGACTTCAAGGTTACCAAAGGAAGACGTAGGTTTGGGGTAGCTTGTGATTGTTAAGAAGTTTTTATAAATTAATTTGATGCCACCACCCTTTTTGTGGAGTCTATCAGAGTGATAGATGTTATACCCTGGTGGAAGAATTTCAGTGTCAGCAATATGTGGTTTGAGCCATGTCTCAGTTACTGCTACAAGGTTGGGGGAGGGAGTAGTTGGCCAGGTCTGAAATTCATTGATTTTATTACGAATACTGCAAGTGTTTATTGTTATTAGATGAAGGTACTGATTCTTTGGACTTGAGGAGGGGAACAGAGGATTTTGTGGTCCAGGAATGGGATGGGATGAATATCTCCGCGTTATGCTAAGGTAAGGAGACAGCGAAGAATAGTATTTGGATGACTGTATTTTGAAAATGTTTTAAGAAGATGTGAAAGGACTAGATTAAGTTTGATGCTGGTGGGGGATACTTTTAGCTTGGTAGTATTTAGGGTGTTGCTGACTAGTAAAGAGGGTGAGATATTACAGTAGCTAACTGTAGTGACATATGATGGTAAGGATTGGGTGGATGAAGGTGGTGGTGATGTAACTAAGGTGGTGTGCATGGAGGTAGACTGAAGTAGTAGGAATAAGAAAAAAGAGTGGATAGAAAGGAGATGCAAATGTGTTGGTTTATGCAGAGGAGTGGTAAGGGGAGACGTAAGCAGTGAAGTAAGATTGGGAAGGTTAGAGTTAATGAGAAAGGGTGGTGTGATGGGAGGTAATTCTGTCCCGTGATGTTATTGGTGAGGGATAATTAGTTAGAGTGGCCTGAGGATGTATAAATGTAATGAAAGAAGGTGTGGGTGGGAATGGGGGGTAGGGTAGGGGAGCAGAGTGAGCCCGAACTAAGCGAGGGTGAGCAGACCGGGTAGAACCATGAAACTTACTGAGCAGCTGAGGCAACAAAAAGCAATCAGCTTCAAGCAGAAAACAGGTCAGTAATCAGAAAGCATTAAATAAAGATTGAGTCTGTTCTTAGCTGAATAAAAAGTTTCAGGGTATAATGCTTTTACTGGACTTATACTCGTGAATTAGGTGAGCAGTGGTAGAAGGATGCTAATCAGATTGTAAGAGGAAAATGGGGACCTAGACTATAGCGTCCGACAAGTGTGCGAGCCAGAAGTTAGATATACAGACTACATTAATGTCATTGGTAGATTAATGAGAAGGAAATTTGAGTAGAACATACACTATAGATGATGTTTTTCTTTTTCCTTCAGGTTCAACAGTTGAATGTGTGGTTCTGGTAAGCAGTACAGACTGGGGGTAATACTTGTTATTTACAAAGTCTAGGAATCTCTGGGTCTGCAAGTCTGTTATTGTATAGGATTCCCAGTTTATAGAGGAGTAAAGTTCTCCATGAATATGTTATTGGGCAAGTGTTTCCAGCAGTTCTAAATACAAGCTATGGGATTTGCAAGTCATAAAAGGTGATTTGTAGTTTGCAATACAAGGATATGATATATAAGACTACCCATGGTAGTTTGGACATGGAGAAGCTCAAGCACATCATCCTGTCTGACAAACCTTGAGGGATGTTTATTTTTGATGTGGATAGAAACACCTCCACCTTTAGTCCCTGTGTGTGCAGTAGTTGGCCTAAATGTGTATAAAGCATGGTATCCCTGCACTAATGGGTTGCTCACCATGGCTTTAAACCATGTCTCTGTAACTGTACTCAAAAAGGTGAGGGGAGCTTCATCTATTAACATATTTACAATGTAATTTTCATCATAAATGAGTACTTACAAGCAACTTGCATTCCTGGGTTTACTTATATAATAATTTCACCCAAGCTTGCCATGACATATATATCTATTTTCTTCCTTTTTAAGAAATTTTCAGAATCTAACTACAATGTTTGTGAATCTATTTTTTCATGTAACTTTTTCCAGGAAGCTGCAACAAATTTTTGAGACATAACTCTCAGCCTGTGATAGACTAAATAGAGTGCTCTAACATATTGTACTGTTCTAATTTAGAAGTGAATACGAGTTACTCCTGACTTAAGTGTGATCTTTAAAGGAGTACTTTGAAAGTGAATGTGTTTAGCAGGAAGGTTTTTCCAGCAGTAATCATATTCAGTTGGCCTTCATTATTATTGTAAGGTGATGTCCAGTGTTGAGACTGAAGCAAAGAAATCTTAGGATTTTTTTCTACATTTAAGTGAGTTTTTTACCGAAGGTAAGGTAATACTTGGCAGAGATACACCAAGTTTGGCAACTTAATTTGGCACTTAGTAAGTAAGTAGGAGATATTGTAAGTACATTTTAATTGAATCAGTACCTCTTGTGAATGGGTTTCTACACTGGTGAGGAAGATATTGTTTTGATCCAATATAAGCCCTAAGTACCTTTAGTAATGGACTATTGGCAATCTTTTGCCCTAGTGGGTATTTCAAGGTTAGTGGGATGAGCCTGGATAAGCCCTTGTGATGGGGCAAGATACATTAGTGTGGATATTTCAGAGTTTAAACATAAGTCTCTTGTTGCAGCCTTTCTGAAGTAGAGCTACAAATCTTACAAAGTAAGAAGTTAAGCTCCCTTGAGGAATGGTTGGCTGTAATGACAGCTATGTCATCTGCATACAATAATAGTAATCAGTTTCAGTTTGGTAGATACCAAGAAAGATCATTTATAAACAGAGACAGCAGCAAGGGACGTAGCACCAACCTTTGAGGAAAATCCTTTTGGAGGAAGTAGTGTCAGGTTGGATGCTATTAGCAGCAACAGTAAATTTCCTGTTAGGTAGTTTGATAATAACATGCAAGCATCAGATGGAATGTCACACTATTTTTATTTTTTGTAGAAACATGTTGTGATTTACTGTCTTGAATGCTCTTTTCTAGTCTACAAGATGGCTCCACTTATATGGCCTTGTTCCATTTCCATCCAGCCATAACCCCCTCACCAGGTGGCTAACACTGCCATGTTTTTTCTCCTATTAAACACACACAAGTACTCACACCTATTGCAAATTTAGAGTGACCAGTTATTGTATATTTCATTTGTTAAACAGTAAATAGTTCTTAGGTCTAAAGCCATGATGCTTATCTGACAGTGTATCGCATTTCTGCAAGTATTCTAAGACTTCAGTATAAACTATTTTTTCTAATATTTTTACCAGTGGATCACTTTTTAACTGTAAGTTGATAACCACTGGCAGACTTTGGAGCTGAGACTCTGAGAAGACTGCCTATTATTGTAGGCTTACATATTTGTGGGAAGGTTTTTGAAGTCAGGAGAAAGCTAAAAGTATATGCCAAAGATTTGTGCAATACATATTTATCATTAGTAAGGATGGACAAATAATGTGTGCTAACCCTAACTCTGCCCCAACTCCAAATCTATGTTACTTCATGAAAAACTCTTTGCCTAACAGTATTAATAAACAAGGCACTCATATACACTTCACATACCTCACTACATATGTACAACAGTAAATCTATCCCTTTCCCTAGCCTTTACTCTGATCCTAACCCATAAACACCACACAGACACACACACACACACACACACACACACACACACACACACACACACACACACACACACACACACACACTCCCACTCCTAATACTAAAGCTTTCAGTAAATACAAACATTTTTGCATAAACACCCAATCTGATTTACCATAACTGCAAGACACATCACCCACTGAAAAACATACAACCGATCTTCCCCTCCTGGTAACTGCTGCATCTATGCTGGATCTATGTCAGAAGATCACCTTTTCAGGAAGTCTAACTTTATATACCCGAAACCATATGACTGACTTTCCAAAAAGTCTTAAGAGACAAAACAACAAAAATCTACATTTTTGCAGTCGGGGTGGGGGCAAGCCCCTCTGCATATTATATATGCCAACTCCAAGATTACACTACAGTGGGGGAAAGGGTAAATTCCCTGATCTCCACTGTACCATGATCTATATAGAAAAGCTTCGACTTTTCGGAAAGTTGCTCATACTTTCTCAACCATATGAAATTTGACTTTCTAAAAAGTCAGTCCTCTAATGGGGACTCAGATATATATATATATATATATATATATATATATATATATATATATATACGTGGATCTACTTCACATGACTAAAAACTCAAAATACTGAATCTCATTTGACTGAGAGCACAATACCTAATTTTCAAAGTACTGAAAACTCATTTGACTGAGTCTTAGTATACTGAAAACTTACAATGCTGAATTTCAAAATACTAAGTTTTAAGCCATAGACGTGCACACTTACAACACCAATGACTATCTTTGTTTATCATCAAAATTACGAATGATGGTTCGGCGAACACGGGATGTCAAATTACATTTGGCTGACTTCTGTTTTCCCAGACCTTCATGTTTTCGAGTCTCCAGTTCAGTGAATGCACTGTGCTTTCGCACATATGTGGTTGACCTTAGTACTAATCGCGGTACAATGCAGATCGGGAAACGTACCCCTTTGCCCACTGTAGTGTGATCTTGGAGTTGGAAAATATAATATAATAAGGGGGGGGGGGATTCAGGTGGGTTGCCCCTACAAAAACATGAAGTTCACTGTTGTGCAGTACATTTGTACAGCTGAAAACTAGAACTTAAGTTACCATTGTCAAAGGTGCAGGGAAAGTAGTATGTTGAATAATGCCGAATTCAAATAATTGGTATTACATTCGTCATACTGACCTTCTTCTTTTGCCATTTTCGGTGTTGTGAGTCGCGCAAATGAATGGAATTCATTTTGTCATTCACAATTTTGATAGTAAACTGACTAACTCTTTCCAAAACTTAAAAACTACTTACTTACCCTCTTAACAGAAACCAGACAATATAAAACCAAACTAATTGGGGGGCTATGACCCCACACCCCTCAATGTGGAGGATGTGCCCCCCCCCACCCCAACTATATTATGCTAACTCCAGGATCGCACTACCTTTTATTTACCTTACAGTACCATACATTCTGCCAGTACTGCCAGGAGAACACAAAATGTCCACCATATTATTTTAGATACTTCCCATAAAAATGTAAAGAGACATACCCACATTTAGAAACACTATATCGCTACTGTCTATGCTGCTGTCAGTATTATGACAGCCAGCACTTTAAGTTACATTAATGTTTTTTATTGCATGGAAGTCACAGGTGAATGGAAACCATACATAATGTCTATGGCTTAAAATTCAGTATTTTGAAATTCAGCATTGTAAGCTGTCAGTATAATGAGACTCAGTCAACTTTCCCTGAGTAAAAAATCTGTGACCTGGGGTTTCACTTTTTTAGGAGTTTGGTGTATATGTGTCAGCAAAATGGCATTCCCTGACATAATATAGATCCGACTCATATACATATATATCTGGACCCTATCCTAATCGCCGAAATTACAGTTCTCTGAAACTCAGCCGAGACCATTTCTCCAGAACTCCACTACTCCAAAACGGCACTCCTCTATTTTTCTCTAATTTTTGCGGGGGAGCAAGCCCCTCTGCACCCCCCATGTGGGTGGCTGCTCCACCCACACCCCCCTGAAAATTATATATACCAACTCCGAGATCACACTACAGTGACAACAAGCTGTACATCTACCTGTGCTATTTCAGAGTAGTGGGGTTTTGGAGAACTGGTCTCGGCTAACTGAGTTTTGGAGAACTGTAATTTCGGCAATTAGGATGGGATCCATATATCTATATATATATATATATATATATATATATATATATATACACACACACACACACACACACACACACACACACACACACACACACACACACACACAAACACACACACACATATATATATTTATACTAAATCATATTATAAATCTATCCTTCATCCTAATTGAAGTAACTTAAATTCTAACATAAATCCTGAAAATTGTTCTAATCCCATTCTTTTTCTCATCTCTAATGCTGACATTAAAATTAACACTCTTCATTATCATAACTTCACCTGTAACCCAGAATCTGACTGCAACCCTTAGCACTAAGCCTACCTCTAGGATTAGCGTTAACTCTTTAGATGTAGCTGATGTTAGTTCTATTTTCATTAGAGTTCATATTAACATTACAGTCTGTGACATCCGCTGTGGTGCAGCGGTAGCGTTGTTGCCTCACAGCAAGAGGTTCTCCCGTTCGATTCTCGGCTGGAGTGCGGGGAGTGTCTTCTGTGTGAAGTCTGCATGTCCTCCCTGTGGTTGAGTGGGTGTTCGAAAGACATGTATAAATGGGCGTGCCTTTGTTGAAGGTTGAATGTCGAGCTGGCACGTCGACATTCATGAAAATCTACTGCCAATCATTAGCAGACCGGAGTTCCGCTGTGGCGACCCCTAACCGGGAAAAGACAAACAAACATTAACATTACAGTCTGTCACAGTTAAGATCTGTTTAAAATTGTAGTTAAGGTGAAGTATTTGTGTTAAAACTATGTGCAATTAGGGTTAATTCTGCACTGCAGAACGTTTAATTACTGGGCTAACATTACAATTGTCATTAGAGTAGAGTTGTGATTATAGTTAGGGTTATGGTTCAAGTTATGTGCCGGGTTGAGCACTGGGTTTGAGTTAGACTTAGGGTTACTACAGTAATTTCAATTACAGTTAGGGTTTTGATTGCTCATAACAGCACCCTCATAGACTGCTTCTTCTGTGCTGTCTTAAGATACAAAGTTCACGTCTATGCATTAAAGTATATCTCTTTCCACCTTGAAATTTGGAGCAACTAAAAAGACAAAAAAAGGTCAAGTTAACTAGAGCTATGGTGGGAGGGAATCAGACATTTTTGACCCTTGTCTCATGTTCCAATTTGATCATAGGAAGTGAATCATAATTGTTTGTTTACTTGTTGCAGTGATTGCTTTTACTTCAGCAATTGTTCACAAACCATATATTCATTTACCACTTTGCTTGATTTATTCTATATTAATTCATGGCTCTTCTGATACCACAGGTTATAATGGGAATACTTTTTCCACCTACCATCCTCTTCTTAGAGTTTCGTACAAGTGATGATCACAGATATCAGGTCTCCAGAGAAAACGAAGATGGAAAGGACAAAGATGAGGACAATGTAAGTACAGGAGAAATTCTAGACCTTATCTTTATGCACTATGAGTGTGAAGCTACTTGTTAATTCAAAGTTGTGTCACGGTTGTTAAGGTAAGACTTGAGAGATTGGCCCAGTGTTACACAGGGTTGAAATGTAATCACCTTACTTCTGATTTTGACAGTAGTTTAAATTCAGAAATAGCCTTGAGTTACTGATGGTTAACCTACCCAGTAGATGGCTGAGTGTGTAATGAACTATTAATAACATCTGAGAGAGTCAAATCATAACTGTCATACAGTAGTCTGTTACACTTATACCTGAAGAAAAGCAGACGTGTATGGCATAAACATACAGAAATCTAGCACACTAAAGCCTCACACTAATGCCACAGCTTTATCTTGGCTAGTATAAAACAGCTTAAAGTCAGTTATAGTAGCCATGTACTATTTGTCTTTTTCATCTGGCCTTATTGTTTTCCATCTGTAAATTAAACTATGGCATGCTCCCGCCTCAAATATAGAAGTGAGACTATAATATTGTAATTGAACATTAGGTAGGAAATGAAAAAAAGATTAACAATAGGCATGTGGATGAATCTGTTATGTGTGCTAAGAAAACACAGCAAGCCCATATGTGGCCAACAGAAAATGACAGAACTATGCAGAATCCAAATTGCTATACATACAATCAAGCAATTAATGCAGATATAACTAAATCAGTTTGCTAACAAAGGTACAAGCATTAAGTATCTACTAGGTTACGGTGCCAAAATCTCAGCTAAGTGAAATATAACAAAAAGTTAACAAGCTTGAGAGCATCATAGAAGTAAAAGGACAATATTAACTCTCATTAAACCCAAGGCCTCCAATATACTGAGTTGGGGTAACCGATAGGATCCAAACCACGGTAAACCCAGTCACAGCTGCTAAAAAATTAAATGAAAAACAGAAACGGACAGAGAAACACAAGCCGCAGAGTTTATTAAATACAGAGCTTTCGGGAGATACCCTTTATCAGTGTAAGATACAGTTGCATTCATTAATTAAGAGGTTGTCAATAAAAACATGAGAGGGGGTCACATCAATAATTTGTTGGAGGTGAAGGAATAGGAAAGGATAATACACTTACAAGCCGATACTGAACCAGGCATTAATGCAGCTGTAAGCTTAAAACCTGTTTTAAAATACAAACAGAAATTTATTGAAGTGATTTTAGTTTACTTTTATACTTGCATTCTTTTTATTTATATATTGTTAAAATTTTATATTCTTTTTAGGAAATTGGCTTTTTTAATTTATTTGCACTTTTAATTCTTGATTAATACTATGTCATGAGATCTTAATTTTATTATTTAAAGAGACTGTTTTAGTACTTCGTATCTTACACTGATGAAGGTATCTCCCGAAAGCTCTGTATTTAATAAACTCTGTGGCTTGCATTTTTCAGTCCGTTTTTGTTTTACGTCATTGCCACTGGACCAAGACCCTCTAGATGGATCTGAGTTCTCCCTTAAAAGTCTTATCCTTTGAGCCAGGAAACCCCAGCATGATGATCAAGGTCAAGTTACAAAAACACACACAAAAGCACACACAAATACACACACACACACACACACACACACACACACACACACACACACACACACACACACACACACACACACACAGACATGCACACACACACACACACACACACACACACACACACACACACACGCTCGCACACACACACACACACACACACACACACACACACACACTCAGAAAGCCCAGTAATTAGGCAATGCTAAACTCAAAGAAGTGAAAGAAAATATTAACTCTAATTTGGAACTCAAAACCAAGATCTACAGCATATTGTGCTGGTGTCTCTGCTGCTGGAAAAACAACAGCCCCCTGGACAGACTGATGTTGAGTTTTCCCTTAAGAACTTTATCCTTTCAGGCAGGAAGACCCCAAGCATAGTGATCAAGGTCAAATTACAAACACACAGACAAATACAGAGAAATCCCTCTGCTTAGACAATGCTAGAATCAAATAAAAGAAAGGACAATATTAGCTCTTACTCGGGACTTGAGCCCATGGCCACCAACACAGTGCAGCAGTGCCACTACCGCTGGACCAACAAGAGCCTCTAGACAGATGAAAGTTTAGTTTTCCCTTTGGTGCTTTATTCTTACAGGTATGTTAAATTAAAAAAAAAACATGGATACTGAGCAAATTAAGTCAGTGAAAGGCAGCACATGTTATTTTTAATAGAAAATTTTGGCAAATGTATTTTATCCTTTGACAAAACAAGAATACATTATAACCACTAACCTCAACACACAGCAGCAGTTTATTTAAAAATGTTTATTATATATTCCAACACAGTACTGAGCAGAGTATTCTAGATAAAGATTTATTCTCCCATACAGAAACACATCCATTATACCTCTGTATCATTAATTAGATTCCAAGTTATTTCAGTCCTTTAACTTAATGATCCTACAATCAGGACATCAATATTTATGTTTTTTTTTGGCTATAGACATGCAGTGACATCATGGCTTTGAATCATAGGTTCATAGGTAAGTACTAGGCTAGCTGCCCTTCCGGGCCATTTTATGCCTAGCCAATTTCCATTTCTGTGCTCAAAATAGCCTACCCCATTTGGTTATAGATTGGCCTTACCCATCATGAGGTCAATAATTATATATTACTCCTAATGAGAATAACTGGGATCATACCATAGATAATTTGAGGGATCCAAGCATTGGATAAAGCTTCTGTTGTACAGGGGGCAGTCTTGAGGTATATTTTCTATTTCCCATCCATAGATCCAAGTTGAGCTTAAATATGGACAAGGATGAACTTTAATGTGGATGAGGAGTCTACTCCAGAGTGGTGGTATCCTCTGTGAGACATATCTGTTCCTCTAAACTGTTCTGTTGATGTGGAAGAAGAGATTTAGATCTTTAAACCAAGTATTTCTGATGCCATTTTCTGAAGTGCAGTCGATCCATCAGTAATGGGTCAGAGGATGCCTTGTATGACAGGCACAGGTCATCTCTTGGCAGTTTGTAGGATACTGAGTCAGGACTTTGAGTAGGATCGCATAGAACAAGTTGTTTAGGCCTTGTATCCTTTTAATAAGGTAACTCTGTGGGCATTCCACTTGTCGCATGTGTCTGAACAGATAGATACCAAAGAGGGCATTATATTCAATGTCTGGCCTGATGAAGGCTAAGTAAAGGCAGAAAAAGACATCCCTAGATCTAGACACAATCCCTTCGTTTATAAGCTGTGCAAAATAGAAAGACTATCTTATAAGTGGACATATATTGGCCAAAAGTTAGGTCACTGTCCATATAAGTTCACAAATGCCAGAACAACTGGGTCAACTCTTAGAGGCATATTGCCAATGTGGTAGTTTGATGGGCAGATGACTTCCCAAAGGATGCAGTAATGCATTTTTTTTTAAATTTAGTTTGAGAACATACTTTTGGCACCAGTTTTTGTCACTGATTTGGAACAAAACTTCCTGCAGGATGGCTAAGTCATCTGATGATTCAATGACTGCTCCTAGCTTGAAGTCATCTGCAAACATATGCAGCCAGAGCCCTTTAGTACTGGCTTTTACTACAGAAAAGTAGATGCCAAACAAGAGGTGTCCCAACACAGACCCCTGGTGGACTTCAATGGTGACTGCTCCCTTTGTGGAGGTAACTTCTCCTAATTTGATTTCATGTGTCCCATCTCCATTTGGTAATCCAGTGGGTAACAACAGGAGTTTATTCCCAGTTTATTTCAATTTTGTAGTATGCCTCAGTGGGGAATTGTGTCAAAATCTTTGGCCAGGTTGAGGTTTGCAGTGTGTAACATTTTGCCTTCATCCATTGCTTTGGAAACCTTTTCAAAAACACCACCTGGGTAAGTAAGCATGACCTGCCCTTGAAGAATTCAAACTAAGAGGGGTCCAGTGTTTTGGAGGTTCCCTATATCCTGACTAATTAGTTCCATGATGAAGTCTTCCATGCCTTTGCATATGAGACTGGTCAGACTTGTGGGTCTGTAGAAGGTCCTCCCTTATACAATGACTGTAGATGTTCTCCATTCATTGATACAAAACCTGTATGGAGGCTTAGATTGAATGATATTGTTATGGGTGTGGCTAGATCATGCTTCATGCTATTTAAGATGCATCTAGGAGATATTGTCAGGACCCATTTATGCAGTATTTTTAGCTTTAGATAGCACTTTTAGGACTTGGTGTCATGTGATAGCTGTTAGTGAGCTAGTTTCAAGCACATCTTGAGGAAAAGACAGAGGGAAGAGAGGGGTAAATTTAGAGTTAAATTTATCTGTCAGTAGGTTCACTACATCTTCAGCCTCAGTGTAGATAACATTGTTGACAATCAGCTCATTGCATTTAATGCATTGTGTTTCTGAGATTATAAACATAACTAAAAATGCCTTGTGATTGTCTTTGGCTTGAATAGCTTTTTTATCCTCAAACACAGATTTGGTGGATTTTATTAAGCTCCTGAATTGTTTGTTTATTTCAGTGACAAAAACTCCTTTTTCATCTTTTGGAATTCTGCTTTATGGATGTCATAGTGCAGTGAGAAAGTAGTATAGCATAGCATACCTCTCAACCTGGAAACATTAAAAATCAGGACAAAGGCCCGTGAAAAATAGGTGCAATTTTGTGCGCTAATTAAAATAAAATTTGCATACATAATTATGTAACCCCACCAACTCCAATGAAATTGTGGGATATCAACTTTCTAATGCAAACCGAAGAACAGACAGCCAAAATATGGCCCCAGAGTCTCCCTGCAGCCATTCCAATGTCCCATTACTTGGCTATTTCGCCCCATTTACTATAAACACTGTAATGTGTATAATACTGTACTTCTACAATGATTATTTGGATTTCATTTAAAACTTTTATTTTACATTTTATAGCTCAAACACTAATAGACATCTGCTAAACAAAGCAATATGGTCTCACAATGAAAATAGACTTAGCATTAAAACTTCTTTGCCCTTGAAACTCACATTCATTGAAACAGCATTGAAACCAACATTAAAAGAAAATGCATCTGTTCAGTGGTGGATAAAGATTACCTTTGGGCTGTTTTGAAATCATAGGCCCCTTGCACACAAAACATACATGTGTTCTTTGATACACTTTCCTAACTGTCTTAAATTATATTCCTTGTATAATACAACACACTTGTTAAAGTGCGTTTTAAATTTATTGTTTTTAACATTTTTCCCGTAAGCAATGAAACAAAATGCATGAACCAATAATGGCAAAACTGGCCAGTTCAGAACATTTCCATCATAAAAGTACACTCAGACTTCTACAATCCACCAGTATCAGTAAATATGCACAATCTCTACAGAAGTAAAAGTCATCTAAATAATTCCACATTAAAGAGACCTGTAACTAATGAAGAGGTTGCTGCTAACAAACAACTTTATATTCCATTGTTTCATCTACAAGTAATGTGCCTGCTGCCCTCAAAAAATAAATTGCCTATGTTTCATTAAAAAAATGATAAGCTAGTAATATTTGAATAGGAAATTGATGGCAAACTGATAACAGATTCATAGTTATTGGGTATCTCTGCCAAAGAAGGACATTCTCAGGACTGCAACATCCATCCCCTTTAGAAGTACAACACAGTACAGTATCAGCAATCCATCTACATACTGTGGGAGTAGAACCCACAGCCTTGTGCAGCAAAAGCAAGTATACTACCTGTTGTGCTACTAACAATGCAAGTAAACTTTGCATAAGCAGCACCAAACCTCTTTGCTTGAAGAACTGTGCAGTATGAGAAATGAGGAAAAAGCCAAAATGTATTGGTGGGGGGGGGGTGGGACCAAGGCTTAAAACCGGGGACACATTTTAAACATTGCTTGTATAATCTTAGAAAGTTGCTAGAATACAATGTTGTGTTACCATGTGTTTCCTGAAAGATAGGAAGACTGAAACTTAAATGGCTATTATTATTTAGTGAATTCGGGTCTCACTGATTTGCCAGAAAATCACACATTTTATTTTTATTTAATATTTGTTTACCAGAAAAGTCCAACTTGGAACAAAGTGAGTTTTCAGTAGAGGCTCCAGACACATGTCGTTGTATCATGGGAGGAAACCAGAGCACCCAGAGGAAACCCACACATACACAGGGACGGCATGTAGACTCCACACAGAAGGCACTTCACCGAGAATCAGACCAGAGAACCTCTTGCTGTGAGGCAACAACACTACCACTGCACCATCTGAGTTTTAAAAGGAACAGTCCAAATGTATAAACCAACTTTCCAGACATTCTGTGAAAATTTGTACAATTGAGAGCTACAACTCCTTCAATCAAAAGTGGTGGTATGGGTAGAGAACTTAGGCTCTTGCTCCTTGTACCTAAGGTACAGGCTTTGAACCTGTGTAACCCTAACCACCAGGTATACCTAACTGGGGCATCACACACACACACACACACACACACACACACACACACACACACACACACACACACACACACACCTAAATCTCAACTAGTAAGTGTAGCAGTTAATTCAAATGTTCATGGTAGAAAGCGGTAATTGAAATGCAGCTCGAAACACATACCCCTTATAAGTCAAATATCAACTAGTAAGTGTAATGTGTCACCTGGAGCAGTTGGGGAAATAATGGTTCACATGCTACTTTTACTGCTGCTGGGCTGGCCAGAAACAAAGTACAGTGAATCCCTCAAGCCCTCAGCCAATTCTGATAGGCTGGCAGGTTGTTCATGGAGCTGATATCATCATGAATGCCTCTGTCCGTGATGATGTCAGCCAGAAAAAAAAAATAAAAAAAAAAAATGGGAAATTCAGAAATTAAGGGGTGCCACCCGTGAGTCATGCCACCACATTATTTGCACCTCAAAACTGGTAAAAAATTAGAAATTTGGTATAGTTGAGAGGTATGTAGCTGAGACGTGCATCTGAATCCCATCAACATCCACTTGATAATGGTAATAACACATGCAACCCATTCAGGCTCCTTGTGCTCTGATGCCTTTCTGGTAGGAAGAATCTCCAGAAATACTTCTTGAAATTCAGAAATAAGTAAAAAAATGGAAAAAAGCACTAAATAAACACATAAAAGGACAATTAAACTTTCACTGTTAATGGTAGCTCTGGTCACTGGGTCATTGCTGAAGCTATCCTTCTTGATACACCACTGAACTATTTCACTTGTTTAATGCTTATTTGACTAATAGTAAAGCCATACGACATCAAGGAGGCCATTTATGCTGCTGAATGTATTACAATGTCTGTACCTTTATCTACAGTGGATATAAAAAGTTTACACACTTCTGTTAAAATGCCAGGTTTTTGTGATATAAAAAAAAGAGACCACAATAAATAATTTCAAAACTTTTCCCACCTTTAATGTGACCTGTAACCTGTACAATTCAACTGAAAAACAAACAAATCTGTTACGGGAAAATAATATAAAAAATAAAAAACGTACAATATGCAGGTTGCATAAGTGTGCACACCCTTAAACTAATACTTTGTTGTGTGTGCATACCCTTAAACTAATACTTTGTTGAAGCACCTTTTGATTTAATTACAGCATTCAGTCTTCTTGGGAAGGAGTCTATCAGCATCAGAATCAGTATCAGTATCAGAATGATACTACAGTACAAGGACAAATGATTGACTTCAGCAATTGGCTAAGCTTCTGGTGTCATTCTAAGGGGATCCAGTATCTGTCTGCCTGGGATGACATGATCAACAGACCACGATGCTTTGCCAAAGATGGCCTGCACCTGTCGCCCTTGGGATTCCAGACTGTCTAAAGCTCTTGCCACCCCTATAGTGCCTTTTTTAGGCCAGGTTCAAATGACAAATTCACCACCTTAACAGGTACAAGCAAGCAAAATCTGAGGGTAATGCTACTCAATGCCAGAAGTCTAAACCTCAAAATGCATTCACTCGAGACACTCCTTGAAATGGAGAACATCGACATCTGTGCAGTGACAGAGACCTGGTTCAAGGCTCCAGAGAGCTTCCCTGCATTACCAGGCTATAATTCATACCACACCTTTCGGCCACCTAACCTGGACTGAAATACTAAAGGTGTAGGCGTGTCCATATTCATTAGGATAGCCACCCCTCCAGGCTAGTTGCTCAGCATAATGCATCTGAGATTATCCTAGTGCAACTAAATGTGGGTAAGACAGCAATCTAAATTGTAACTTGCTACAGATCCCCCGCCATGCCCCAGGATTCCCACTCCTCATTTCTTGATACACTGCAAAATATTAGGGTACAGCCCAACACCCTAATAATGGGCGATTTCAACTACCCCACCATTAACTGGGAAAACTACTCATGTACCAACTCTTTTGCTCAATGTTTTCTGGAATTCATAAATTTCAATGAATTGGATCAACTTATCTACACCCCCACCAGGGGCAGCAATATCCTAGACCTGGTCATTACCAACATGGGCGACCAGTGTTCCACACCAGAGGTCAATTCCTCATTGGTCAGATCCGACCACAAGCTAATCACCCTAGACATCCACATCCCGTCCCTACCCCCCATTAGGGAAATCACCATAAAATTTTTCTCCAAAGCCAACTTCATGCTTCTTAAAACAGAAGTGGTAAACTTCATGACACTCATGCAGATGGACAATAGAGGTACAACTGCTGTATCCTACACAAATGCACTTTATAAGCACTTACATGAGTGCATGGCTCGTGCTATCCCTAACAGAACCAAGATGCTATCCTCCAAAAAAAGGTGGTCCCCTGGCATAAACAAACTCTACAACAGAAGAAAGAAACTGTTGCAAAAAAAAAGAGTAAAATCTCATGATTGGAGGAACTCCCTGGTCAGCCTCAGTAAGAAGTTGAGATCCCTCATAAAATCCTCCAAAGCTAGTTACGAAAACAAAATCACCACTGATTCTAAAGACAACCACAAAGCATTCTATAGCTATGTCAAGAATCTCAATGGCAACACTCAGATCTGCTCTGAGTTACAGCACAATGACAGTAAATATACAGAACCAATTGCTATTGCCAGCATCCTAGCAGATAGGTTCAGTGCTAACTTTATCCCCCTCTCACCCCCTAAAGGGCCCATCTCTAAACCAGAAGAATGCAAAGTTCCTATAATCACAGCTGCACAGGTAAAAACCACACTCTCCATAGCCAAGAACACAGCATCCATGGGACCTGACAACATCCCTGGCTGCATTCTACACCAACTGCAGAATGAACTGGCACCCCACCTAAGCACCATGTTCAATCATAGCCTCACCTCAGGCTTTATGCACACTGAATGGTGCACAGTGATGGTTATCCCACTCCACAAAGGGGCAACCACCACGGACCCCGGGAACTACCGCTCCATTAGCCTAACAAGCCTAGTCTCAAGGCCATGGAATGCATCATCATGAAATTTATAAACAAAGGCATTGGTAATCTCCAAACTCTGGTGTCCACCCAGTTCTGGTTTGTAAAAGGCTGATCATATCTCCTAAACCTGATAGACCTCTTTGAAGCAGTCACCAAAACCGTAGACAAGGGTAAGGTGGTTCACACAGCCTATGTAGATTTTGCCAAGGATTTTGACACCATCCCCCACTCTGTAATTATAGATAAACTCACTAAACTAGGTATAAATCTCTATGTCACAAGATGGGTTGCCAACTGGCTCACTGATGGAACCCACACTGTGAAAGTTGCAGACTCCAAATCTGAATTCAGACCACTGACAAGTGGAGTACCACAGGGTTCAGTCCTGGGTCCACTCCTGTTTGGTATCTACTTTTCTGAAGTACAAGCTAACACAGAAGGACTTTGGCTAATGAAGTTTGCAGATGACTGCAAACTAGGAGCCATAATCAAAACTCCTAATGATGTGGACATCCTACAAAAGGGCCTCACAGAGACAGATGCCTGGTGTTAAAGCCATGGCCTCAAGCTCAATGCCAAAAAGTGCATTGTCATCCCCTTTGGTAAAAACTCTGTACCCATGAGCTACCACATAGGTGGTAGTCTATTTAACACTGAAAGTGTGATGAGACCTTGGGACACAGGTGGACAGTAGTCTCTCCTTTTATAATCACATCACCACAGTAGTCAGGAAATCCTTCTACATGGCATATCTTATCACAAAAGGTTTCTCATCCAGGAAAAAAGAGGTCATTGTTCCCCCTCTACTCATCACTCATTACACCCATTATAGAGTACAATGCCCCTTTTGGTATGTACCTCACAAGACAGCTACAACAACTGGAAAGGCCACAGAAATACCTCACAAAGAGGATTACCAGCTTCAAACAGATGCCCTACTCAGACCATCTCAAAAAACACCAGCTTTACTCCATGGCATATCGCCTACTCAGAGGTGATCTCTGCCTAACATACAAAGCCATGTCAATCCCAGAGCTGTTGGACATGCTCCACTTAAAGAAATCCCAATCCCTCTGAGCTACACGCTCTGGGGACCTAAACCTTGTCACCACAATAAACAAAACATGCTGGAGGGATAGATTTCTGTCCCAGAAACATCCCATACTGTGGAACAAACTACCTATCTATGTCAAACAAAGCTCCTCATTAGCACTCTTCAAGAAAAATCTTGATGATTGGATGGGAAATAGGAAATTCACCCCAGAGATTACCTCTGTGGCTCTGCCCGACAGGGGCACAGGAAAATAATTTTCTTGGGTGGTGAACGCCAGGGTACCTTTTTGGCTAGGCTTATATAGGCCCTAGGGCCAATAGCCTAGTACCTACCTATGAACCTATGTACCTATGAGCATGGCACATCTTGACTTGGCAATATTTGCCCATTGTTTCCTTTCAAAAGTGCTCCAAATATGTTAGATTGCAAGGGCATCTTTTGTGCACAGCCCTCTTCAGGTCACCCCACAGACTTTCTGTTGGATTTAAGCCTGGGCTCTGGCTGGACCATTCCAAAACTTCAATTTTCTTCTGGTAAAGCCATTCTTTTGTTGATTTGGATGTATGCTTCGGGTCATTGTCATGTTGAAAGGTGAAATTCCTCTTCATCTTCAGCTTTCTAGCAGATGCCTGAAGGTTTTGGGCCAAAAGTGACTGGTATTTGGAACTATTCCCTCCACCTTGACTAAAGCCCCAGTTCCAGCTGAAGAAAAGCAACCCCAAAGCATGATACTGCCACCACCATGCTTCACCGTGGGAATGGTGTTCTTTTGTTGATGTGAAGTGTTGTTTCTGTGCCAAATGTACTTTTTGGAATTCTGGCCAAAAAGTTCAACTTTGGTTTCATCAGACCATAACACAGTTTCCCACATGCCTTTGGGAGACTTGATGTATTGTTTTGCAAATTTTAGCTGGGCCTGGATGTTTTTCTGTGTAAGAAAAGGCTTCCATCTTGCAATTCTCCCCCATAGTCCAGACATATGGAGAATACAGGAGATTGTTGTCACATGTAGCACACAACTAGTACTTTCCAGAAATTCCTGCAGCTCCTCCAGTGTTGCTGCAGGTCTCTTGGCAGCCTCCCTGACCAGTTTTGTCTTGTCTTTTCATCAATTTTGGAGGGACGTCCAGTTCTTTGCAATGTCATTGTTGTCCCATATTTTCTCCACTTTTTGATGACTGTCTTCATTGTGTTCCATGGTATATCCAATGCTGTGGAAATTTTTTTGTACCCTTCTCCTGACTGATACCGTTAAACAATGAGATCCCTTTGATGCTTTGTAAGCTGTCTGTGAACCATGGCTTTTGCTGTAGCAGGCAACTGAGTAAATTTCAGGAAAATCCTACTAGGACAGCTGAACTTTTTTTGGGGTTAATTAGAGTCTCTTTAATTGATGGCAGGCGTGTACCCAAGAAGACTGAATGCTGTAATTAAATCAAAAGGTGCTTCAACAAAGTATTAGTTTAAGGGTGCGCACACAAAACAAAGTGTTCATTTAATGGTGTGCACACTTATGCAACCAGCGTATTGTACGTCTTTTTATTTTTTTATATTTTTTTCCCTAACAGATTTGTTTGTTTTTCAATTGAAAACAGGTTATAGGTCACATTAAAGGTGGGAAAGTTTTGAAATGATGTATTGTGGTCTCATTTTTTTTATATCACAAAAACCTGGCATTTTAACAGGGGTGTGTAAACTTTCTATATCGACTGAATATCTATACATATGGAAGCATAACCTTCCATTGAAATGGAAAGCAGGCAGTCCAGCAATGATCAATTACTTTCCATTAAAAATGTAAACACTGATTCATCCATGCCCTCTGAAAATTAAACATGATATACACCCCATTCCCCACTGTACCACAATCTCTTGATGAATAAGCCGGTACTTTTTGATCAGCTCATTTTCAGTTCACTCTACCAGCTTTTTCACTTATCGATGTGAAGCCAATTCGACGTAAGGTTCTGCACCCATGTATGTGTGTGTGGGTCCACTGAAATACATCAAATCATTAGTCCATATGCATTTAGGTGGCAAAATATGGTCGACTGCACAGATAGTCAACAGATATGTGAAATTGAATATTTCTCAAAGTAGGGAAATATGCCCTTTCTCTGAGATTGTACGACCTCAGCGTTAGTATATATAATTAACATGAGGTATGGGGGTACAGGGCAGCTTCTCACCCTTTAAAGAAACAATGCTTTATTTTAGTTTTTTAAATTTTGCATGTGCCAAGATTGTTACTCAACTCATGTGTAGTACTGTGTCAAAGTTTGCAAAGTTGTCTTTTTGTGGTCAGCTTTATACGTCAATCTTTGGTTCTTTTGTTTTTTTAATTTCAGAATTTCAGTGCACCCATATATTATGTATAAATATATATATATATATATATATATATATATAGGTGTATATATATATATATATATATATATATATATATATATATATATATATATAAATGTATGTATAGGAGATATATATTTGATCAAAATGATGTTTGGTTAATGTCTGTTTAGTCAACTAAATTTGGTCGACTAAGCAGATGGCTGACAAGTGTGTAAGACTGCACAATTATCAGGGTTGAGGAATATCCCCTTCCCCAGTATTATCTAATCTTGAAGTTAGTACATATGATTAGCACGGGGTGTGGGTGTGCATGCAGGCTTGCGCTCCTAAAAAAAATTTTATTTGTGCTTTTATATCTTTAAATTTTGCATACACACAGGTGTTTTGTTTTTGTTTTGTTTTTTTGATTTTTTTATGTTTTCCTCTCAATGTTGGGTTGTTCAATATTGTGTCGATTTCTCATTTGAGTGTTTGTTAACATAAAAGGAACTTGTATGCATGTATTTATATGTGTGCTTCTGGGTGCACACACACACACACACACACACACATATATATATATATATATATATATATATATATATATATATATATATACTGTATATGTACATACACACAAACATAAAATAAATAAATAAATAAATATTATGAAAATAGAATTCTATTTAAAAATGTACAAACACCAGTGTTGTTCACTGTTCTTTGCAGTGATGAAAGTCAATACACTCAAAGTCTTTAAATCAATATAGAAATATATATTTATGCAAAAATTCACAATTGTACTTCTTTAGATTGTCACAAAATACTCTTCATGCCCTAGAATTAATTCATTCCAGACTCAAAATATCACCAACATTTTGTTCAGCCAGACTTAAGCCATTCCTTGTTTTCTAAAATTTTTACAGAAATATGAAATGTAATGCATATATCCATAATTAACAAAATGAACATTTAGTCATCACTCAATGCAAGTATCACTGATAGATTTCTTCAGCAGCATCTAAGGTTTAAGCTGATGCCATAAAATAGATTATAAATCAGTTGGATTTGATAATATTAACGAACATATGGAATTATTGCATACTTTCATAATGCTAAGCAAACAACTAGCAGTATCTCCACTCAACTGAATAATATTTTGACAGTGAGAGTATATTTTCTGTCTCCAACTAAGACATTTCACACTATGCCCTTCAACTGTATGTAGCTCATTCAGTTATGAAAATATGAAAGAAAATATGAAAATGATTTATATGTGAAAACAACTAACATCTTCAGTGCACTGCGTCCTAGACCAACATTTCTATGATTATATCTTTCATCACAGCATAACCCTTTTATAAGTTGTATATTATTAACTGGTAAGTAACTTGATCAAGGAAAACGGTTCCAAAAAATATCCCCAAAAGTAGTTATGGGTGTCAGGGGAGTTCCAGCCAAAGGCATTATAGGTGCGATTGAGTTAAGCATAGTCCCAAACAGCAGGGTCACATTATTATTATTATGAGCAAGTTTCTTCAAGTTTCTCATCAACTCTCTTTTCCTAGTTTTCTTTAGGCAGGAAATGTGTCTCAACCCTTACCCTTCTTGAACTTCAAGAAAAATAAATAAATAAAGAGCACTCCATGACATAGAAAACGATCTCACTGACCACCAACTAATACTCAAACCAAACAAAACAAAACTAATGGTTTTCTCTGATATCAAACCTAAAAACAACCCTCTCCCCTTCATTGTCTAATCTTTCAACAACACTAAAATCGAACCTGTAGAACAAATAAAACTTCTACGTGTCACAATAGACAACTGTCTAATATTTGAGAAACACATAGCACTAACCAACAAAAAGGTACACATTATACTTGTCCCGCTATACAGAGCCAAATCATACCTTACCAACAACACTAGGCTATCCACAGCCAGAACACACCTACTAACCACCTTCCTATACTCTGCTTACATCTTTACCAACCTACAAAAACATACTTAAATAAACTAGAGACCTGCTACAATAAAATAGTTAAGTTTGCTACAATCTAACCACATAGATTAGTTTGCTGCAAACTAACCACATAGCTCACACCACTACACTGCACTTCCCAAACTCAGCTGTATTGAACTACCCAACCTATTATTCCTGAGCCAACTAATCATTGCTCGCTCCATCATCTACCAACCAGAAATCTGCCCTGCTCTCAAAGACTTAGTTCAAACAAATACCAACTGCACATCCCTAAGGTCCTCTGATACACTTCTACTAAAGGTCATTAAATCCAACAACAACTTTGGGGACTCCCTATTTTCTAACAAAGTGTCTAGCACCTGGAACTGAATACCCCCACACATCCTAAACACCACAAATGGTCACAAATTCAAACAGCTTCTGAAAGAACACCTAACTAATCATTGACTATGCTCCTGCTCCTCTCTTGGCTAATTACACCCCAGTATCTAGACCAACCCCATATTCAGGCGGTAGCTTCCACCACCAGAACCATCTCTTATTATTGATGATTTTTACTCAAATATTAACAATTATTCTAAAGTTGTAAAAATGTATATATCAATTGTATTTCCCTCTGACTCTCACCACTGCATAAGCTTCTACACTCATGCATATAGACTACGTTAAGCATGTTCTTTAGTCTATCTGCACCTTCTCAGACGCCTATCTAGTCTCACCCACACCTGTATTAACACCAACATATCTTATGCTCAGACTGCACTCTGAGTTTGTTATAAAGTAAATCTACACTGTTTTGCCTGCTCTGTTACTTTATGATACTTTGCATTTATGTTAACTGGTAAAGCAAAAATATTTGTAACACGTGTATTACTAATCATCTTTTTATTCTGCTACAATATGTGTTTTTTTCTTCATCATGTTTGTTCTGCTGTATTCACTTAATATTAGTTGGAGCTTTTCTCCCTGGCTGTCCACTGAAAATGGGCTCCTGACCCAGTTGGACATTACTCGATAAACAAAATGTAAAATAAAAAATAAATAAAATGTCCAGGTTCCTTCTGGTGTCTTCCTCAAAGCCTCAGTTTACTCTGTAGTGCTTCTTTCAAAAATGCTGCTCCAGACACAAAATCCCCCTCATGGAAGGGACAATAACTCTGAACTGGCTAATGTAAGCTCTCCTTTTTCTACACAACAGATTTGTTGCTACATTAACTGACAATTATGTGAGAACCTACTCTAACTGATACAACAAAGTTCCTACTTTTTTTAAAGAAATTGTTCTATTTAAAGTAACAGTTTTATTCATAAGAATTTACTACAACAGTTTTATATACAATATGTACATTATTTTATGTCAGTTTCACTTCATTTTGACATACCACTCAGCAAGAACCATCAGACTATGCTAACCCACCCTCAGCATGAAATTCTTCCTCAGGTTTGGGCAGTAGATGGGCTGTGAGCCGTAGACAGGCCATCAATACTGTGATGGGTCATTTTTTATCAAAGTTACATCGTTTGCCAGGAGAGTGCCCAAGTATACAATGTTATGTTTCTATCTTTCTGCCAGTTTTAACCACATGGGGGAGGTGTTCTGCCCCGTTTGTGAACTGTCTGCTGAGGAGTAATATTTTAGTAAAGCAATCACCAACTTGACTGCTAATCATTTCCTCACAACAGTGGAATCCTTGGTCACTGTTCCACTTAACTTTCAACTCAAAAAGCATATAGGGTCCTTTTCTCCATCAATGGCCTGTGATAATACTGCCTCTAGGCCTGCATCTACTGCATTAGTATAAACTATAAAAGGCCAGCTAAAATCAAGAGATGCTAAGAGAGGCCCTGAACACAATATTTAGTTTAACTGCTTAAAAGCCGTATCTGCCTCTAATGTACATTTTTGTTTAAAGGGCATATTCCATTTTGTCAGATTTGTAAGTGGCTAAGTTATTGAAGCAAAATGGAGTACAAACTCTCTGTCCTACCCAGCTAAATTCGAAGACTGTCCTCAAATGCTGGAATAGACCAGTTCTTTCTGGGGCCTGACAATTCCCTTGCCTATTACATACCCTAAATATTTTACATAAGTCATATCTAACTTGCTTTTGGATGCATTAACAGTTAACCTGGCTTGGCTTGGAGTTTAATACAACCTGTTGTTGTTTGTCTTTCGGCTTTTCCCAGTTAGGGGTTGCCACAGCGGAACTCCGGTCCTCTAATGATTGGCAGTTGGTTTTTATGCTGTCGAGTTGCCAGCCCGATGCCCAACCTTCAACGAAGGCACGCCCATTCAACGCATGTCTTTCAAACACCCACTCGACCGTGGGGAGGACATGCAGACTCCACACAGAAGGCACTCCCAACCCAGTTTAATACAACCTGTAACGTAGTTAAATGGCCCAGTCTGCAAAGTCTATTATAACAACATCTAGTCCATATTTGACATTAGGACTCTTTGCATTAATGTCTGAATGGTCATGGGGCACCATGTAACCTAAAAGGATGCTATTCCTAATTTGGTCAAGAATCTTGACTTCCCAAACCTTTATATTAGCTCATCCACTGTAAATATTGGGTCACTGTCAAATTTCAAAATGCTTTTCAGTTTCCTAAAATGATTACAGAACCTGACTCTTCCATCAGGTTTGAGACTAACATTATGGGGCTGTTCCATTCTCTTTTTGACTCCTTTATCACGCCAGGTTCCTATTACGAAATAGAAGAGGTGTAACATTGAACGGCTTTAACGTCAGAAATGCCATTCAACGATGTTCTTTTTGTGAGATCTCAGTACAGTGAAGGTTGGAATTTTTGCCCTTTCCTCACTGTAGAGCTATCTCGGAGTTGGTATATATAATTAGCATTTTCAGCCTATAGGCCATTCAATTTTCAGTATTTTCGGTGTTGTAATATAGACCCTATCAATCCATCTTGAGATTTTTGTACTTTCTCTTTCACAGCCTTTCTCTGTGGCTCTCTTAGTCTTTAAGGTTTTAAGCTAACCTTTTTTCTTGGTCTCAGTCTGGTGTTGAATTAGATTTGCTCTATGAGGTAAAATGTCATCTATCTGCATTACAGGCACAGAGGTCAATTTCTTTCTTTCGTTCTTTCTTTCTTTCTTTCTTCACTAGAACAATCAGTTTCTGCTATTAAGCTAACTACAGAGGTCTGCATTTCTTGCTGTGTTTCAGAAGGCTGACATGGAATACCTGTCCAAAATAATCAGACTGTGTTGAAACCAATTGCTTGATTTTACGAATTGTCCGACAATGTCCATAGGAATATCTTTCAAATGGCACCTCTGTGATAGGCACTGGAATCAAATAATTTTTAAGACTTGGGTGAGGGTCTATCTTCTGGCATTCAGGGTATCCAGCACAGTAGTTCTCAACTTATTTCATTATTCCTGGCCAGTATGTGTTTAAATCTTGTTCATTCCTAGGTGTCCTTCTACTATATTACTATGTGTTAGCCTTAACCTAGGTTTCTGAAAGATTTGAGTACTGCTAGTTGTCATAATATTTCTTCTGAGTATACAATTACTCTTCAAAACAAATCATTTAGTAGTTCAAATTATGGGTACAAAGTTTGAGCATTTTGCTCAGTTTATTGCTTGCACCTCAAGCTGTATTTCCTCTTGCTCTTCTCAAAGTGCCATCTTTCCCTTGTGCCTTTTTAATGTTCTTCCAGGTACCTGGTGGCCAACCAACAGTAGAGTTAGTTCAGAGTTGGAATGTAAAAAGCTCACCATCCTTTCCTTCCAAACCAGGTACTGGGTTCTGAATGTCGAACTCTTCCATTAACAAGGGTATCTCACATTAAAAGTATTTAATGCTCATTGCTATAAACTTTACTTTTTTCTTGTCCGTTTACTTGTAAATATAATACATAGACCCGTCTTTGTTCTGCTTAAAATTGCTATATTTTGGCTCAACAAGAATATCATTAGAGCTCTAATCAAAGTTATCCTGTCTCTCACCAAACACTATGTCTCTCTTTTCTTTCCTTTTTAGGCTGTTCTCTCAGTCTGTTTCAGGGAGTGAACCCCATTCTATATTTTGTCTCTAAGTTTGTCTATCTCTTTGACCAGTGTCTCAGAAAAAATATATATTTTCAGATTTGCATTTTCCCTACTTATAGATGCTTGATGTCTAGGGTCTGCCCTTGCACAAGTGTTTACTCTAACATGACAAAAATGGGATAACAGGTCTGACTGGGTAATACTTAAGCAATAACCCATGCGTGGGTGTGAGTAATACTGGATTTACCCACGGTTGGTGTGGTTTGGTCATGAAAGCAAGATCTCCGTTGCTTTTTACGAAGTGTCTCGCTATGTTAAAGGAGTTTAACATAGGGAGACAGCTTTAAAAAAAGAAATGGAGAATCTCTGTTGCTTTTTAAAGCTGTCTCGCTATGTTAACCCATTTAATACAGCGAGACACCTCGTAAAAAGCAATGGAGAAAGGAAAATCTCCGTTACTTTTGTTTAAAGCTGTCTCGCTATGTTAAACTCCTTTAACATAGCGGGACAGTTTCTAAAAAGTAACGGAGATCTTGCATTCTCCGTTGCTGTAAAAAAAAAAAAAAAGACTTATACTAATGGAAAAAGTCCAGGTGACCGGACCTTTTTCTATTAGTATAAGTCTGATTTACAATGTGCACACTGACCAATCAGCTTGCACGTTTTGGAATATTAATGGAGGGTTGTTGTATAATTCCTCTTCTTCTGCAGTGCCAAAGTCTTTCTTATTGATATGTTTCCATTGCCCAGCACACAGCTGCTGCTTATAATTGTTCTTTCTGTTTCACATTGATAGTAAGTTTAGAATTTTGCTCTTGGTGTGCATTGTCTATACTTCCTAAGTGCATTGCCTTGGAAAATACCCTCCAGTGAGTGATTCCTTCTCTTCAGTTCTGTCAGACATTTCTACCCCTTCATTGCTCTGCAATAGTTCAGGTTGCAACTGCATTTCTATTTCCTGCTTTGTAACACCTTCAAGCTGCAGCTGTTCTACTCTGTAACTCCCTTTCTTCTACTGGCTGCATAGCCGGCCTTAGGTATAGGCCAACTAGGTGGCTGCCTAGGGCACCGCTCTAGCAGGGGCACTTTTCCTGTATTTATTTGGTGTAGGTAGACCAGGATGGGGGCACCGTGGAGCCCTTTTGCCTAGGGCACCAGTTGAACTAAGGCTGCTCCTGACTGGCTGGGTTGCTGTAGACTGCTTTGCCCTAGGTTTAAGCTGGCTGGCATATGTCATTAAATTATATAGTTTACCTGTTTGTATCCTTAGCCACATTTTTTACCTTTAAAACTTTATAACAGTATTCCTTGATCTTTGCTTGATGCATATACACTGAAAAATGCACTTGGTTGTTACTTCCCTCTTTCCCAGGTTAGGCAACGTTGTTTCTATACATTTATTCACTTATTGGCTCTCTGCCCATATTGGTACGGTGATCTATCACAAGAGTTACTTTCTTCTCATTGTCTTCCCGTATCTTTAAAATAGTGAAAATCTTCCTTTGTTATTATATCACAAACTAAAATGGCAACTACAGCAACAGGATAAATTAGGTTTCCAAACACAGTCTGTATTTGTACTTGAGTATTAGAATACTGTTTCTGAATTCATTGAATGCAGACTACTTCAACTGCTTTTCTGGTAAGGCTTTTCATTTTATACACATACTGTGCGTAATGAATGGTAATGTACTACCTGAACCTAGTAATCCCCGCTGCGCCTTCTCATCAATTAACACATTACATTTAATTCATTTTGCAGTAGCACACTAGCAAAAGACTGACTCAACAAAAATGCACTGTAGATATTAAATAAATCTGCTACTGTTGTCCAGTCACTGTGGATACTCCAGCCAGATAAGATTTGCCTGAGTAGGCCCAATTATAAGGATCCTGTGGGCAAAGAGAACAGGTCACCACTGCAAAAATGTATACCTGATATGAGATGCTATGCAGTGTGCAAATGCAGACATCACACATTGCATACCCACAATTATGTACAGCAGCACAGGTGCAGTGCATTAATACAATGCACATGCATTCATTAGCAATCCATGAATACTACATTTCATGATGCCTATCTGAGATGGTAGGGTACCTCAGTCTGGCAGTTAGAGCAGAGGACTAAGCCTATGAGCTGTTAACTTGCTTTCTGTGGTATAATGTTTGAGTCCTTCAATATTTTTTGCCTACTGGGAAGCTTTGAGCAAGTCACTTATCCAGTCAGTGCATTGCAAAAATTCGGAATTTCATCTAGACTCCTTTATGGTCTCCTGGATAGTAGGCTTAGTAGTTTCCTATCAGCGTGTTTATTATTTGGAAGGAAACATAATCTATTAATGTGTACATAGTAGTGCTTTTGGTCATGTACACTGTATAAGCGTAATTTGTATGTGACATATTTGAAAATGTGCCCACAGGTAGATGGTGTGGTCACTTATCATGTTTAAACCACACTGAGAAGCATGTTATGTTGTGTTGCACATGTGCAGTCTGTGTCATGGTGCAGTATATGGCTTCTGATAGTTGATGAACATCTTCACTTGCTGTGCCCTGGGCATCCACTGCTGCCATAATATTTAAGTGCCTTGTAATGCAGACTCTTACAGTTGGTCAATGCCACAGTGTACCTCAAATGTGTCAAATACAAAACCATCAACCCCAGTTAATCGCCCACTGAGTTTTCTCAACTTATTAACCCAACCTTCAACAAAATGTCAGTAATTTAGCACCTAATAATTCAGAACACTTTAGAGTACCAGTGATAATGGTTATGTTGTTTTCTGGCTCTGTTGATGTCCTTCAAGCAATGTAGCGTATTCACTTCCTTGGATATATTTCTACTCAAGTAGCAATGTCTGCACTGCTTTTTGATAGCTGCTGTGATGTCAGTACATAAACATCAACCACATAATTTGTGATTAGGAATGCAAGGGTCAGCACATTATTCCTAGACTGTTAGTGCATTACTGTGGCATACTCATTTCTATTTTGAGATTTCCAGCTATAATACCTCAGCTGCTGGAACAGGTAGAACAGACAGAACTAGTGCATTGCTTTGGTGACTAATTTCTACATCAAGAATTGCTGCCCTCTCAAAATCAGTGATGAAGTATTTAGATTTAAGATCTTACTCATTGGTATGACCCATGGCTAGTAAGGCATGTGCAGGAGTTCAGAACTCTGCAGGTTATGCCCTCAAATCTGGAACAGTACATGTGGTGCATGCTGACCACTGATTATCCATTTAGTGGCAGAGTGAGGAAGATATAGTCACTAAATTCAGGGGTGTAGTATACATTGGAATGTCTTTCTAAAAGTCAGATGGCTTCTTTCTCACACATGATTATAAGCCGGTTACCATCAAATTCATATAAATATCTGACCATTTTAGTGTGCTGTGCATGGAACATGACCAGTGGTAGGTATGGTGATCCTGTTGATGTTGCCAAGTCCTTTGTGACACTTGATGCTTGATTCATCATATGGTATCTTAGCAGGCACATTTGTCAGGAGGTACCAAGAATTCCAACTTGGATGTGTGGTCCACAGTGGAATGTATTATTTAATGCAGCACCATTTTATTAGTATTGTTGTTGTGAAGAAGCCCTGCACTCATTGGTCAATGAGGCTGCCACATGGTCTGGGTGCATGCTTGTGCTGCTTTGTAACTGTCACTTGAATACCAGCTTGTCTGTGTTTGTGTTTAGTACTCAACCAGCACACCCCACAGCTGTGCACTGCTTCGCTCATTTAGGTCTCTCACACATGAAAAGGTGGCCCTCATGCAACAAATTATCCTTCCTTGTTTGCATTTTCCCTTGTTTTGTAGAACAGGATGTTGCTACATTACTAGATACAAGCATTTAGGTGTCTTGTTGTCATCATTGTTAAGATAATTTCTGAATCACACTATACATGGGAATAGTACGAGGCTGGCTGTTATACTTCATGGGGAATCACATGTTCCTTTCTTCTGTCTACAGTTGGAATTCACATACTGTTAGGTATGTTCCCAGAGTCATGTTGTCACTTAGGCCTCATTTGACATCAGTCATTGCGGCCTGTGCCTTTACATTCTGGCTGTAATGCATCCTTGTCTGAAATGTCCTCATCAGCTACCTATCATCTAAACATGATAGAGCTGATGGTATGCATCTCTGCCCACCTATTTCTTCTTCTTTCACTGTTTGTCTTGTTAGTTGCAATTAAGGTTGGCCTACATGGTGTGCACTGTGGAAAACACAGTTTAGCTGTGACTATCTGTGCTGTCTCCATGCCTGAGACTATTTTACTAGTTTGTATGGGGTGTTTAAAGAAGATCAGCCACCATGTACTCCATGCCTACAAAGCTATGCTAACTGCATGCAGTAGTGCCAGTCTATATTGAATGCCCACTCATATATGCCTGAGTTGCTGCACATTGCAGTATTCTTGCATTTTTTGGTATGACATTCCCAGCATATTATTATTATATGTCACCGAGTCTCACTGATGAAGACATGCGATGACTTTGAGGGAAGGCATGTATTTTGTGATGCTTTAGCATGCAGCTGATGTGGTGCTGCACTTGAAATTACATTACTGTTCACTGTTTGCTTTGAAATGGGGAGAGAATAGTTATTTCTTGGTGTAAGTTTGTGCGTGACACAGGTGTGACATCATAATGAACTTTTGGGCAATTATGTTTGTGCAACTGACCAGATTACTGCTCTCTAGCTTATTTTTCTACAGTGGTGTTCTTCTTGCAGGATATATGGCTTTAATCATCATAGTTCCAATCAGTTTCAGATACACTCAGCTTTATAGTCTAACAACTTCCTTCTTTATACATCAGTGCCATTCATTTGTCTACTTAGCTGCATGAATCTGTGCTTTATGGGCATCACTCTAAAAACTTCTTAATACTTAAGAGAGGGTGTCACTGAGCAGCCAGATAAGTTTCCTTTAATTTGATACACAATTTGTGTGGAGCAAATGCTGGATATGTCGCTCTTCCACATCTTTGAAATTACTGAGGACGTTAACCACTACAGTTCCTAAAAACATCAGTAAACTTCCCTATACGCCCATCTTTCTTTCTGCCATAACCAATTATCATCTATTGTCTTCTATCGTAATCTTGTTATCTTATAACCGCTCACCATGTTCCTTCATTCATGAATGAGGTGTTTTCTAGCCTCCCTCTCAAAACCCTTAATCCAAAAACATGCAGTCATGCCCAGTAAATTGCCCTATGACAACTCAGTGCTGAAAACTCCACCTAACTTCCCCAGATTGCATCTCTCTTCTGCACATCTCCTATCTTTGCTTATATCCAGTTTATACCATGCTACTTTAACTACCATACAACTCCCAAGTATTTATGTGATCCAGTTATGAATTTAAAACATTTTTACTCAGTCTAGAGGACACAATCATGTCAAAATTGTGGTCTGAAACTAAATGTCAAAAAATGCATTATTGTATCCTTTGGAAAGTCATATACCCCAAGGAACTACCATATTGAGAATATGCCCCTAAGAGTTGACCCAGTTTTTCAGGATTTCAGAACTTATGTGGACAGTGACTTAATTTTTGAACAACGTGTTATTGTTGTAAGAAAGTCATTCTATATTGCACAGCCTATAAACAAATGGATTATGTCTAGATCTAGGGATGCCATTGTACCCCTTTACTTAGTCTTCATTAGGCCAATTATTGAATATAATGCCCCCTTTGGCATGTATCTGTCCAAACACATACAACAACTGGAGTGGCCACACAGATACATTACTGGAAGGATACAATGCCTAAACAACATGTTGTATATTAACCAAATCTAAGCCCACTATACTAAGCATCCTATAGACTGCTAAGAGGTGAGCATTTAAGGCATCCTCTAACCCATAACCGATGGATTTACTGCACATCAGCAAGTCAAATAACATCATAAAAATCAGTCTAAGGATTTAAACCTCTTCTCAAAAGTCAACAGAGCAGTTTGGAGGATCAGATATATTTCACAGAGGACACCTCTGTTATGGAACAAACTTCCTATTCACATAAAACAAAGTTCCTCCCTGTCCATTTTTATGCACAAGTTAGATATATGGATGGGAAACTTTACACCAGGACTGCCCACTGCACTAATAATGGAGAGATGCAGCTCCTAAATGCTTTATCCCATGCATGAGTCCCCTCAAATAATCTATGGTATGATCCCAGTTATTCTCATTAGGGGTAATATATAATTATCGACCAAGGGATGGGTAAGGCCAATCTATAACATACAGGATGCACAAAAAGAAAACTGGCTAGCCTTAAAATGGCTCTCAGGGCAGATAGCCTAGTACTTACCTATGAACGTATGAACCTATAATATATAATAACCAAATCATAATCAATTATAAATCTACATACTTCCATTAACTTTTATACTTGGTCACTTCACCAGTCTATAACATACCCATGCTTTTACTAATACATCACCTCTTTTACCTATTATTGTAAATGACACAGGAGAAAAAGGAGCTATTTCCATTTCTTTGCCATCTTTATTTCTCAAACACCTCACATGACCATCCTGTCCAGCAACATAAAACAGTCATTATTAGTGATGTACATTTAGTACATCTCAAGGTCTGTAATCTACCTGTAATCATAACATCATCTACACGTTCACATCTGGTCCGTATTTACACATTTCACCAGTATATATTATGCACTGCCTAACCAAGGCATCATCTTGTCCACTCATGAGACTAACAAACAGGGAGCAAAAAAGAGTTTTTATGACTTCCATTATTTCATATGTTCTAAACTTCTAGCATGGCCTTCATTTGAGTTAGTAAACAAAGTCAGCATGGCTGGTATCCACTATATTCATCACATATCTACCCCATTCTTTCAGTCATACTTAAACATCAAATATACATAATGCTTCCTGAGGACTAAGCAAAAGCATGTCAGAAAGGACAATCTTTAATTTAATTTATATTTTCTTGAGTAAATGCTTGAAATATTTAATATCATTAAATATTTTTATCACACTATTCCCATTAGACATATCTATATCCAGTTTGCATCCTGATCATTTAAACACAAGTAAGACAATTTACTGCTGTTTATCTTGGGAAATCGCACATTTTGTTTTGAAATATTTATTAAAGTATAATCTGGACAAATTCAGTCATTGTAAATGTTCTCCTCATTGCTTATGGTTATCTATAGCTGGTCTAAAATACCTTTACATTATGACAGTATTTAGTCCTATATCCTGTCCCATGTAAGATTCTAAAATACGTTTACATTATGGGCAGCATTTAATCCTATATCCTGTCCCATGTAAGATTTTAAATCAACCTCTATCTTAGTTATTGTTTCTTTGTTCCATATTATCTCTAGATGTCCAGTCAAATATCTTTTCAGTAGGGTACCTATCAAATCTTCGAACGCTCAAAATTTCGAATGTTACATGGTTGAGACCAAATGTTCGAAATTTTGAGTGCTCGAAGATAGACTTTCAATGCCACCATACAGTGCAGTTAGGGAGAATTTCTCTTTTCTGCACTGATGTGCGGTCTCGGAGTTGGTATATTTAAGTAGGGGGGTGTAGAGGGTGCAGGGGGGCTTGCCCCCTTGCCTACACTGTTAAATTGTTTTTTTTTTCTGTGTTTTCTTTTTTTTTTTTTTTTTTATGTTCGAACATCCAAATGTCAAACATTTGGTCTCGACCATGCAATGTTCGACATTTTGGATGTTCGAACATTTAACATAGACCCTTTCAGTATGTACAATTTTTTTCATACAGAAAAGTAGAAAATGAAGCAAATATAACTTATGTTTATATTATATTATCAAACTTTTTTTCTTGCATTTTCCTTCTGAGTTTACTACTGTCTTTAATACTGCATCGTACTCTACAGTATTTATTCAGTCCACAAAATTGCTCCATCATATTGTGCAAACACACAGCCAAAGTTCTATATAGTTAAGACCTCACTTAATAGTTTCTAGTCAACCTTATGATTCTTGTCCCTAAAAACCTTATTACTGGAAATGTTATTTAAGTGAGACAAGAGAATGATAACTAACTTAAAAAAATGTTTTTTAAAACATAAATCACATAATGCTCTATTCAGTTCAAATAATTTCTCATTCTTATAGCTAATACTTTGCCATATTCCAGTTTAAATCTAGTATTAACTTTTTCATATGGTTGATACTCCAACATATTCTAAGCTATCTAAATAAGTCTAATAAATTTCATAGTTACTCAGACATAGGATTACAGAAATTATTCAACTGTATGGTTAAAACTTCGCCATATTCCACTTCAAACATGATGCTAACATTTTCATATAATTGTACGTATAGTACACTGCGTAATAGCAGGACTGCTCCCTGTATAATGAAGGAGTGATCCAAATATTTCTGTCATCCTCCAGCAATTTGAAGACTTTGACAAGTAGTTCCTACAGCACTCTTGCCGTATATCACCGCTAGAAATGCAGCAGTCTGATGTTGTGGCTATAGTAAATTAGCCATGTGCTCTACCACAGAGCTGTACATGGTGATTGAAATAACATGCAGCAGTGATTCAATAAAAAGCTGTGGTGTGTTAATTTACAGCAAAGCAATGGGAATGTACACCATCATTTTTTGAGATGTACACCCGTTGTTGTCTATGGCAGGAGTGAAGCTGTCTACATTGCAGATAGATACTGCAAAGCTCTGTGTTGTTGGTATGTGTGTGTGTGTGTGTGTGTGTGTGTGTGTGTGTGTGTGTGTGTGTATGTATGTGTGTGTGTATGCATACATGCAGGCAGCAGGAGTAGGACTGTATGGGTTATGTGTAGCATGTATGACTGTCCTAGTGTGTGTGTGTGTGTGTGTGTGTGTGTGTGTGTGTGTGTGTGTGTGTGTGTGTGTGTGTGTGTGTGTGTGTGTGTAGACTGACTGGGAGGAAGGTGATGATCAACAGACAGACAGCAGGGACAAAACGTACAAAAATATATATAGCTTTAATCCAGTGTATTCCTCTTTACATTTTTAATACCAGCTGGAATTTGATGCAAATTTATCAACAGATGTACAGCATTTTGAAATTAGGAAGAACTGATTTTTTGCCAGAGAATTATTTCCTAATAGTAGAGAATTTCTGCATTTCTGGAGTAGCTATGTAGGCCTGTCTTAAAATGTTTTATGCAAAATTGTTGGCATTGCATCTTTCTACTTTTTTTACATTTGTTAATTCTTATAAATTTGACAGTTAAACTTCGGTTATGGCTGGTTTTGTGCACCAAAACTTTGTTTGAACAAATAGTGCTTATGCTGAATAATGAAGCAAAGAATTGATACACCACATTTTTTGTAGATTGTTGGTAATTCTAGTGTTCAGGTACACCAGTGGCAGCTGCTCTTGAATGGGTTTGATTTTATCAAGTAATTCTTCAATACGACTGTGTAACTATGATTTTACCTCAGGTTATGTTGCTTTAAAGTGGCCAGTAATCAGAAATAGTTTTCTATAATTTTAGTTTAACAAACATGTATTACCAAGCGATAGTATTACATTGGTAGCCAATTTGGGTGGATAATCGTTAAACTGACTTTTTGCATTGGTTTAGACTTGGCATCTCTTTCCAGGTTTTATGAAGACTCCAAGCAAACAGTCATATCATTGTCAGTATTTTACTCTCTAGGTGCTGAAATACTGATGTAGGCTTTTGACTGGATGGTTTCTTAAGCATAAATTGCAGATACAAGATGGTCACAGGTGACAGAGGTGGAGATCTTTACATGCATTTATTGTAAGATGATGCCACTTTTGATTGTAACAATGTATTTTTGTAGATCTTTCACAATTAATCCTTATACACAATCATTAAAATCTAAGAGATAATTGTTAATTTTTGAACCATGTGTATCTTTTATATTCAGAAAAGAACATTTTTTTAACCTATTCCTTATTGTCATTTCTAGTACATTATACCATTTGTATATTTCTGGGATATGAGCTGTGACTGAATACACTGTTAAATTTTGTAGCTATTGAACAAAACATCTGAAGCAACTGGAAAAGGTACAATAATTTTACCAAAAAAAGTCATAGGTTTAGATTGGAACTATTTCAAAAGACTTCAATGAAAGTCATTTTTCTGGGGATTTTTTTCAGTTTTTTTTAGGAATTCCAACTGTCTGATCTAGTTCTGTCTGAAAGTCTATGCCTAGAAAGCACTGCTTAGAGTTCTAACAGTAGAGTTGAAAACCTAATATTAAAAATAAAGATAAAAATTGGGAAAATGACAGCTGCATTATGCTTTCTATGATTATAGAAGAGGCCTTCCCTTACAGTCAGAAAACGAAGTTAAATACCAACATGAGGTTACTCAAGTCAAACTTCCTGAAGGCCAGTAGGTTGTAAGCTTGGGAGTTGAATGTATGAACCTCTGAACCTAATTAACAGTGTCATGTAGCTTGGCCTGGTATACAGAATGACTTGTAAGTACCCATATGGTAGTGTTTTAAGGTGATCCATGACTGTGTAGCAGTGGAGACCATTCAGCTTTTTTCACTGAGACAAAATTTTTATTTTGCATTCTGTCACCTGTAGTCTTATGCTTACTCCCCTTAAGCCTGACAGAATATGGCACTGCTAATTTTAAATGTTTGAATGTTATGTTGCATTTCCTTGCAGTATAAACACTGGTTTAAAATGTTGTCTTACTGCATTATTACACTCCTGAATGACAAGTTCCTTGTTCTGAACTGATGATGCAGTTTTTTTCTGTGTGTACCATTTGATATGCATTATATATAGGCAGAGATTTCAGTTCAGATTTTATGTGTAAGCCACAGCTAAAAATCGTGAAGCATTCCCATAATGGTAAAGGCAATGCATATGTCCATTATATTTCACTCCAGCTCACATCATACCTTTTGCAGCTATTTTTTTTTTCACTTTGAAAAGTTCTTTGCTGCATTTTTGCATTTATATGTTTACATATTTAACCAGGTTTGCTTAACTAATTAATAAAATTGCATAAACAGATGATCTAGTATGAACCACTAGCAAGGATTTACTCTTCATTTGTGAGTAGTATTCTTGTGATCGCAGAATATTTGCTTGGATCTTATATTTCCAGTGGAGCAATCTCTTTACTTCCTAAATCAGCAGTGCTGTCATTGTTCCTCAGTGATTTTATTTATTTATTTATTTACTATTTGTTCACCAGGTAGGTGGACTGGTTTACTGACCCTTTTCAACCATGATCTGAGCTCAGATAGCAGAAATCGCATCACGTTTTCTCAATAAACAATATTATATACAAAATGAGTACACAGCAAAATTCAGAACACAGTAAGGTTGAATGCAGATAAACATTAAAAGTTCCAGTCTGAGTGCATTGATAAACATATACAAAATGCAAGCTAAGATGTGCATAAAATACAGTGCAACCATACATGTAACACATAAACACGTACATAAATATCTGCATATAAGATGCCACATTAAGAGGATGACAAAAGTGTATTAAGTGTATTCTAATATTCGTGATATGGGATGGTACGTCAGCTAACCATTGTCATGGTAGCAGTTGCAGGTAGATTCAGTAGAGATGCTGCTTAAATGAAACATTTAATGGTTTCTAGATTTTTGATGTCTGTAGGCAGCCAAGACTCTCTCACCTACAGCAGTTTTAAATGGAGGGCATACTAGAGTGAAACTTGTCCTGTGCACTTCTAAGTACATAAGAGTTGTCTTGTAATGGTAGTTACAACCTTAAAGGGAGGAAGTGACCATATTTTCACACCTTCTAAATTAGAGTACTTTGAAGCAAAGAGGTCCTATGAGGCACGGAAACCCATATGGAATTTTTTAGCAAATTGCAATGGTGCATCTGCAGGGCTACTTATAGAATGAATCTGTAGATTTTATTCTCAGCAGTCTATTCTGTGAGTATTGTAGTCTGAATGCATAAGGAAAAAAGGATGGCCATACTAAAGCTTGGGTATTAAAATATTTTTAGCAATGACCCTGTGATCAGCATGTGAAAGGAGGTGACTGATCTTGTAACATAGTTTAATTGAGCAAGGACTTTATTAGTTACAAAATGTGTGTGCTTGGTAAAGGAAAGAGTAGGGTCAAGTAGTAGGTATAGGTACCTCCATTCAGTGATGTTAGGTATTTTGTTTCCATTAAGATCTGTTAAGAGACTCGGAGGAATAGTGGGTAATTTCTTGGCTGAAATAAAGACCATGACTTTGGGTTTCTTTGTGTTAATTAATAGTTTGTTAGTAGTGCATCAGGTGCATAACTGAGTGAAGTTGTGTAACTTAGTTTGCAGGTCAGAGTGGCTAGTACTAGATTGCAGGAGTAGCATATCATCTATATACATTATTAATTTAAGATTTGGCAAGTCTAGGGGAAGATCAAAAACAGAAAAGAGAAGAGAACCTAGGACGGTCCTTTGTGGCACACCTGTATTAAGTTTGCCAAGTAAAGGATGAGACATTGTTATAGACTTGGAAGGTTCTGACTTTTAGATAGCTGCAAAATCAGCAGACAGTGTTATCTCCAAAGTTGAGTCTTTTGAGTTTGTTGAAAAGAGTATGGTTGACCATTTCAAAAACCCTCATCATGTCAACAAATAGACATGGAGTAATAAGGCCCTCATTCAGGTTGCAGTAAATGATATCAGTGGCCATTACCAGGGCAGTAAAGCTACTGAAGGTATTGAGAAAGCCATGTTGTGCATTGCATAACAGGCCATATTCACATTCTACTTTATTTTTTTCATTAGCACAAGCCTTTTAAATACACACAGCTGTTGATTAATTGTACTAGAATTGACACTTAAACAGGCATTCACCTATGCTATGAGTCAACATTGTAACATGTACACTGCTTTTAAATAACATGAGATAATCTAGCATTACTACAAATCAGTTTCAGGAAATCAAACCAGGCACACACATTTTTAGTGAATGAAAGTTACCTATTTCTACAGTTTCCATTGCTGTCTGTGCTGCTTTAGAGAAACTCATTTCCACTTCTGGCATGGTATAAACAGAGTGATGTAATTCCTTACAAATGGTAATCAGCCTTACAAAAACAAGAACTTTATAATATAGAAGTTGTTTAAAGCTACGTTTCACTTGTTCTTTTCCAGTATTCCTACAACTACCTTTGGAGAGGAGTATCCATTTACAGTGGTGTCCATGATGTGGTTCTATTGCAGAGTACATCCTTTCCTGTAAAACCTACCTTGAAAACTAGCATCCATTTTGATAACTATTTAAAATATCAGGACATGCATGAGACAGTCTCAAAATGTGGAGACAGAAATGCCAAAAATTCAACTAATGCATATTAAGCCCAAGACTGCTATTTCTTGGAATATTCCCTGTTCTCCAAGATATGTTGATCTCAAATTTGGGGCATATAAATTTGGGTGTGTGTGACAGGCTTACCCCCTGCAAAAAAAAGAAGTTTACAGGAGAAGAGTGATGTTTAATATTCACTCTTCTCCTAGATTTTCAGTCTTTTTTTCGGCATGTAGCAACTCAACATTTCAACAGGGAGCCATAATTTTTGTCACGTCATTTCCATGTTATTGCTAATGAACTTTTGTTTTTATTTTTGACCATCTCACCTTTGTTTTTAAATACTTTTAAGGCCTTTTTGTGATTCTTGAGGTTTTAAAACAGTCAGATTTCCTGCTGTGTTGCCACTCTAATGACTTCTGCTTTTACTCTCGTTCAGAATGCTTTCGGTCTTCATAAGACTTATTTTTCAAAAATCCTTTGAGTACTTCAGTTATTTTTAACACCTTTATTAAATTATTACTTAAGACATAGATATATATGTATAAAAAGGAAAGAAAGCAGACCATATTAACACTTTTTTTCTGTTTACATACATTCTACATAACATATATGTTTTTTTCTTTATAGAAAGTGTCATTCAGCCCAAAATTACATAAATTGTGCAGTTCCTGCCTTCTCTTAAACGTCACTCCTCCTGAACATTTTTGTGTGATTAATCAAGTCCTTAACTTATCTTAGCAGAGATGAGATTGCTACATTTCTTCTATTTAACTCACTTGTCATTACAGGCTTTCTAAACTAATTTATCAGATTAATTGATTTGATTTTTTACTCATATAGCTTTTATTTTCAAATTATATTATAAAAACATTCATATTATATTAGGTATAATATTTTAAGCAATTATATACAGTATTTACAGTCAGCCTGACATCAGTAATAATATCAAAAGTTTCCAGTTACTATATAGATGAAACAATATATAGTTATCAGATTATATCTGGTGTTTGTTGCAAAGTGTCGATCAATGATAGAATTTGTTCCCATGGGTTTAGTAATGGCCTAGGATAGATCCTTAGTTCTTTAATTTTGATTTCCATCAAAACTGAACTCTTCAGTAATGCAAAAAAGTCTTTCATAGCTGGTGTTGAACTGGAATTCCATCTTCTAGTTATGCATTTCCTAGAGATTGCAAGTATTGTCCATAGTAAATGTAGATTTGATCTATTCAGATTAGGACCTTCAATAACATTCAATAAAATCAAAACTTTAGATAAAACAATTTTCAATAATTCATTGAATAATGCCTGTAAGACGTTTTTGATTCTATTCCCATATGGTTTGATGTTAATACAATCATAAAAATATGAATCCAGTCAGTTGTAATTACCTGATTACATCTCCAACATTTCCCATTTCTGGAAGAGATCATTTTAGTAATTTTATCTGGGGGATAAAAATGCTTTATGTGAATATTTACAATTAAAGATTTTCCAGTACTGTGTATTAGATGTATATTTTACTGATAACAAAATGTTTGATTTGATTTCTTCAGTTAGATGCAATGAATGACCTTTAGAGATATCTTGCCAATATGATAGTTTAAGTATCAAATTGATTTGATTTTGATGACTTAGTCCCACTAAAGTAGTGATTTTTTTTTCCATGGAACTTCACATGTGGTATTTATACAATAAAGAAAATATGGACTAGACAACACAGAAATTCCTCTACTCTGTCACTGGTAGCACAATTTGCTTCTAAAAGTGGACAGTTTATGTCAGAGGCCATGGAGTTGCCATCTTGGAATACAAATAATGAGTGCATAGGTGAGGCCAGCTATTGGGTGTTGTTCATAATGTGTTGTCTCAGATAACAGTATCAGGCTAAAGCAACTTGGGCTCATATGATATCTGATATAACAGATGAAGTACCAGGTTGGACTAGTACAGAGGACTAAAGCTATAAGCTGTAGTTCAGGTTATGGTCTATAAACCTTTATTTGTATAATGTGTAAATCTGAACAAGCCACTTTTCTAGATGGTGCACATGGGTCAACCCTGCAAAGGCACACTTGTGTCCAGTAAGCTTATTTGGTTAACAAATAAATAAATAAAAATACACTGGTGTTGCCATTGCTGTAGGAGTCTGTGCAGCAGAATGTGAGGGACTAGCTAGTCCAAATTGTTGATGGAACTGTGATATAATTGCCATGGAGGACGGATTAGGGTGGTTATCTTTTGATGTGACAGTGAAAGGTATAATCTGTCATCAGTTTCAAATGATAAAATACGCTGTGTAGGTATATCATGGGCCCTGAATCGTTCCTTCCTGAACATGTTCTTTTAGGGACAGTGTGTTAAAGCAACCCAGGCAGCTGACCCCACAGGTAGGAATGCTTATTCAAATTAAATTTAAAAAATAATTTAGTGTTTGTTTTGAGAATTCTGTGTCCTTGGAGAGTATAATTCTGTTTTTTGGAAAGCATAAAACTATCTGCTCTGAAATTAATTTGTTTGGCTTAACATCACTTTGCAGAGATATAAACTAATGTTTTCACTCACAGGGAAGTTATCTCTACATCCGATTTATAGTAACTACTTCCTGATTATGACAGGCTCCATTTTCAAAATAGGCATAACAGATCTCTGCAGTGGTGATTTCAAGATTAATAATTTACTGAAACTGGCTAGTGTCTCCATGGTACATATCTCTAATGTGTTGTATTGCTGTTTGTTACTCTGGCCAGTCTAAATAATATTATTTTTATGACAAGCTAGGATATTTACTGAGTCAGTGTGATATTATGCATGTAAGATTATGAGATTTGTTATGCAAGAGTACACAAAATATAATCACTGCTTGTGTTTCTGTAAGTGTGGGAAGGTGGATAATTTTTGATCCATTTATCAGGTAGTCGGCCATCTTCCAGAACCCTTGGTTTCTTCTCATGTGCTACCCACCCACCCCTTCCCCTCTGCTGATGGACACATCCATACATTTAAGTATAATTTTATCAAAGTTTTTTTGTGCTGTCATTTAAATCAAATGACTGTTTTAACAAATATTATTTTATCCATTTATTTTATGAAAATGGCATTCAGCTTAAGTGACAGTTGTGCTACAGAGTTTTCTTCTATATGTATTTTGATGGTCTGAAATGCTGTTGCAGTGAGAGATTGTATGATTTTGTGAAAGCACTGTGTGAGTAATAGAGGGGATAAGCATTAAACACAGGTGGGCCTTGCTTCCTCTTCACTGTTCTGTGGTTATGAAGTTAATTTGACAAAGTAAAAGGGGTGTGTGGTGCAGTGAGGCTTGTTCCTCTCCGAAACCTGTTTCTAGTGCTGTCAGGTGTGATTTCTGTCAAATAGCATTTTTCATTGAACATTGTAGTTTCATTTGTTTAATTATATTTATCCATGTTTTGGTGGCTTAGCATTTGCTCTGTATTCATGAATTTCCTGTTGATCCTTGCATTGAAGAGATAATACAAGGAGAGATGGATCCAGTGAACTGCATTCAGCTTGTATATATTCAATACCTGGGTCTCAAGGGACTTCCCTTCATATGATCTTTTTGGTGCTGATTTGTGTTTAGATGTGCCATCCTTTTAGAGACAGAGTGCTGCTTATTATCTATCAGACCTTTGTCTAGACAAAGCCAACAATAAACGGATAGCAAATTCCAAAAATCAGGGATAGTTAAGAAGTTCACAGAGCAACAGGTTTAGCATCAGCATACATTTTCCAAACAATAAGAAGTATGAGCTATAATGCACCAGGAGGACCTTAGGGGATACACTTGGAGGGCCTGAATGGTCAGATGGCTTATAAAGGTGTCAGGAACCCCACACAGCCTTCCTGAAGACACTGGAGGGTATAAATGTATCTCCAAACACCATCATATTGGGTGACTTCAACTACCCGAATATAGACTGGGAACATTACTCAAGCCCTAACTTTCTAGCCCAACGGTTCCTGGAGTTCATAAATTCAAATGCCATGGAACAGCTAGTCACTGTTCCCACGAGAGGAGAAAATATACTAGATCTCATTGTCACAAACATGGGGACAAAATGCTCCACACCGGAAGTATATCCCTCATTGGTGAGATCTGATCATAAACTAATCTCACTGGAAATCCACATCCGCCCCCACCCCAAACGAAAAAGACCATAGTGAAGAACTTCTCTAAAGCAAACTTCACACTACTCAAGACTGGTGTGGTATCCTTCAAGGCCCCTGAGCCAGAGGAAACCACAACCCAAGCTGCGGAAGCCCTTACAAATGCCTTCTATGAACACCTGCAGGACTGCATGGATCAGGCAATCCCAAATAAAACCAAGACTCTTTCCACAAAGGGCAAGCGTCCAGTCTGGTGGACCCCAGCCATTGACAAACTTTACAATAAGAGGAGAAAGCTATTACATGATAGAACAAAATCCATAAAAGGGAAGTCACCCCTGATCATTATTAGTAAAAAATTACGAGCACTCATAAAATCAACTAAGGCCAATTTTGAGAGAAAAATTGCCATGGATTCAAAGGACAATCATAAGGCCTTTTCAGCTATGTTAGGAACCTGGGTGGAAACTCCCAGATATGCTCAGAATTAGTCCAAAATGATACAAAAATCACTGAACCCACAGACATTGCCAACATACTGGCAGACAGGTTCAGTGCAAACTTCACCCCTCTCCCCTAAAGGAGAGATAACTATCCCAGCCGAGTGTAGCCTCCCGGACATCTCAAATGCGCAGGTGAAAGCTGCTCTCTCTAAAGCTAAAAACACAGCATCAATGGGACCGGATGGTGTCCCCGGCTGTGTGCTACACGAGCTAAATGAGGAATTAACCCGCACATAAGGCAGCTGTTTAATCTCAGCCTTACCACAGGATCGTGCCCAAGGAGTGGCGTCACGGCAACTGTGGTCCCACTCCACAAAGGCGCCTCTCGGACCCTGGTAATTACCGCCCATAAGCTTAACAAGTCTAGTCTGCAAAGCTATGGAGAGGATCATAATGGAGCTCATAAACAAAGATATAGGGGACTTGCAGACATTGGACCCGACCCAGTTTGGCTTTGTCAAGGGAAGATCATGCCTTTTGAACTTGGTCAACTTCTTGAAACAGTCACCAAGGCCATTGATGAGGGAAAGGCAGTCCATACAGCCTACCTTGACCTTGCAAAGGCTTTCGACACAATACCCCACTCGGGTATTGTAGAAAAACTTACCAGCTTAAATGTAAACCCATATGTCACAAGATGGGTTGCAAACTGGCTTAAGGACAGAACCCACAGGGTTAGAGTTGCTGGCGCTGTGTCAGACTCCAAGCCGGTCACAAGTGGTGTCCCACAGGGCTCAGTCCTTAGCCCCTATTGTTTGGCATCTACTTCTCAGAAGTACAGGCCAGCATGGGAGGACTTTGGCTGACAAAGTTTGCAGGCGACTGCAAACTGGGCCATAGTGGAAAGTGCATCGGACACGGATATCCTTCAGAAGGGACTCATGGAAACAGATAGCTGGTGCCAGAGCCATGGCCTGAAGTTAAATGCCAAAAATGTATAGTCATACCCTTCGGGAAAAACAAGGTAACCCCAAGCTACCATATAGGTGGCAATCCACTAAGCACAGAAGAGGTTATCAGGGACCTGGGGACCCAGGTTGACAGTGGCCTTTCTTTTGACACTCACATTGCTAAAGTGGTTAGAAAGACCTTCTACATTGCCTACCTGATCATGAAGGGATTCACATCCAGATCTAGTGAGGTCATTGTTCCCCTGTACTCTTCACTTATCAGACCAATGATCGAGTACAATGCCCCATTCGGGATGTATCTCACCCGACATCTGCAGCAATTGGAGAGACCCCAAAAGTTCCTCACCAAAAGGATAAAGGGACTCCAAAATCTGTCATATGCTGCCAGATTGAAGAAACTCCAGCTCTATTCAGTCGCATACCGTCTGCTCAGAGGTGACATGTGCCTGACATACAAGGCCATGTCCAACCCGGAATTAATGGACATGCTCCACCTCAAAAATCCAAATCCACCAAAACCACTAGAGCAAGCGACTTAAACCTTAGCACGGATATAAATAGGACGTGCTGGAGGGATAGATTTATCACTCAGAGACTCCCTATGCTGTGGAATAAAATCCCGGTCCATGTGAGGCAGAGCACCTCGCTGACTCTGTTCAAGAGAAATCTAGACCTGTGGATGGGAGATCGTAGGTTTACCCTGGGAATCATCTCTGTGTCACTGCTGGACAGAGGCACAACAAACTAATGGGCACAGTATTTTTTCATATAAGGGGTGGCGTAAGCCACAAAAATTTGGGCTAGGCTTATAAATGCCTTAGGGCAGATAGCCTAGTATAAACCTATGAACCTATGAACCTATAACTGTACCACTCGTGTCAAGCATCTGTATTTGTATTGTAGGGTCAGGGCACTTTTACATACTGCAGGAGATATCTTATAGTGTCACAGCTGTGACTCTGGTTGACTATGTAGCACAGGAATAAACAGAAAGAAGTCTCTTTTTGGAAGCTATTATTTTCCAAGTAGGTATAAATTACTTTAGTGCCTCTAACACCACCTCTCCGCATGTGTGGACATAGATATAAGGATTTATTTGATTTTTGGTCCAGGTGCCTGGAAGTAGAAAGAACAAATAATCTGATTTCTTATCTCTGATTATAAAGCAATTCAAATTCAAATACACTAAAGAAACAATCAACTAAACACTATCTACCATATCAGATACTAAATACAGAGATAAAACATAAACAACTAAAACAAAGCAGCAATAATAGATTAATACAAAAAAACAACTGCTGATCAGAGCTTTTGTCACCAAAGGACAAGGCAAAAATATGATATATGACTTTACTGTTACTGGAAAGAAACCAATGTGGAAAACTCCCTAAGTAACTGAGGTTGGAAATTTAGGAAGGGCGGTGCATGATAAGCACAACAATATTAAGCCAAACCCTTGAAATTAATAACAGCTCCAAGGTAGCAAATAGCAATACTTAGGAAGGACAATAAGGAACAATAAGCTCCTTCAGGTAAGAGAAAGTAAGCTATTTAGTGCAAGAAAACCACCACTAACATTTTGAGCATTTTACCATACCACACAGGGAGCCACTGTGACCTCTAATACACATGGATAATATGTTAGTGATTTACTATCAAAATGTTGCCCGTAAAAAAAAAAATCCTGGTCAGGACATTGAAGGAAAGAGAGAAAGTGACAATGTCCATCTGGACACAATGTCGAATCAGCTGAATGAATTCAGTAGATTTGACACTTATGGCGAACAGAGCACATGATTTCCATATAGGAGCACACTTACATGAATTTCCTACACCTTACATCACATTTTTGTAGGTGGGCAACCGCCCTGCACCCCCATACCCCCTGCTAACTATATATTCCAACTCGATCGCACTACAGTGAGGAAAGGGCTGAATGTCCCAAACCACAATGTACCATGAACTCTGTACAGTACTTCGAGTTCATATCAGCGAGTGCACAGTAGCATTTGCTTATAGGAATTTTGAACATGGAATGCTCATCAACATGGGAATTTGGACAAATTTTATCTTTCGTTTTTCCATCTGCAGAGCATCCACAGTCATTTTTTTTATAATAACCTATGCTGGTATAAATGTGTACCAGTCTGTAAACAGGCTTTATAGTTCTACACTAGATGTAACCAGTCAGTTTCAGTGAAGGAAGCTTAAAGATGAGGGCATTACAATCCAATGTGTTTCATAGGGTCAGGGGAACGGTGAGCTGAAAGGAATGATTTAAAACTGATGTCTCAGTGCTTTGTAGAGTAACGAACAATAGACCATCGCCATTACAGAAGCCCCATTTAGACCTTTAGTGGTTTTATGACTACTACATCTATAGGCAGCACTGCTTAAAGGTAAACCTCATAAAGAACTTCAAAGTGGGGTGTAAATGTTTGGGTATGTGGCATTATAAGATAGAACAAGATTGTTGTAACTAACATTATACACCTGAGCAGAATGCTGAGGGTTTATTGTGTGAAAAGGCCTTATTTAGGAGTTCATAGGATAGACTGAAAGTGTCAGAGAATTTGGATACTGATGGAAAAATGCATTCTCTTCCCTTGGGTATTGATAAGATCAATGCATTAAGAAAATATTTTGTCCTAAAGGGAGGTACATAGATCAACCTTATAAGGGACAGCTGTTAGATAGTCGTTGGGTCTGTATGGTTTTGGTCATGGCTATTGTGTTTCTGCAGAAGTTAGAGGCTTTCTCAATCATTTGAGAGGAGTGATTACATAAAGGCTGCAATGATAACTTTGATTGAAAGAGATATCAATTTGCTTTAAAAAATAGAGATGATATAGGTATAATTTGTATGACTGGAGGCTTTTTGTTATACTTAACATAGGCTAAAATTCTTGCCTATGTTTGTTCAGAAGTGGCAAGGTCACTAGCTATGCAGATTAGTAGAAGAGTAAGTGGGGTGAGTTGAGCCAAAGGGTCAAGGAAGATAAACATTTGTGGCTAAATATCCTAAGTAAATATGTTGATAGTGTAGGGGATGTGCTAAGTATTTTTTTTTACCTTGGCCAAAGACAAGGACATGACAGTTTGTTTTATGATGACAATTAATTTTTAATGGAGATCTCCCCAAGGAGATATTTAACAAATGTTAAGTATACAAGTATTAGATACAGAATTAAGGTATAGCTTACTGTAACATATGAATATCACTGTTTTTCTAAAAATATTAGAGCTATGGATTATCTAATGTATGTTTGCAAATTGGTTCTCAAAATTATGTTGGTGTGGGATCTTGTTCTATTCTGGGTGACATTTCTTTTGAGAAATGTAGCTTTCAGGTTTTTGATACTGAGTGTGGGACACGAGATGGCATAAATAAAAACTGGGATATGGATTTATGGAGACTGTCTGATAATGCTAAACTGTGTAAATCCGGGTCTAGGACTATTCACTGAAAGCACATTTCACTGAAACGCATATCACTGTGCACAATTCACTTAAAGCTCAATTCACTGAAAACACAATTCAGTGAAACACATTTCACTGAAAGTTATATATGGCCTTTTCCCCACTGTAGTACAACCCTGTTGTTAGTAAATATAGTAAGGGGGGTGTGGTGGGCACCGCCCCCCCACATCAGGCAGTGTGGGGGCGTAGCCCCCCCACCTATTTTAAATATTTTGAACTATATACATGGAAACCTGCAGTTCCAATAAATTACTCTTTTCTGAACTTAATATATATCCAACGTATGTGGGGGGAGGTGCCCCACACCCCCCCTTACTATATATATATATATATATATATATATATATATATATATATATATATATATATATATATATATATATCTACTAACTCCAGGGTCGCACAACAGTGGGGAAAAGGCCATATATAACTTTCAGTGAAATGTGTTTCAGTGAATTAAGTTTTCAGTGAATTGAGCTTTCAGTGATTTGTGCACAGTCATTTGACTTTCAGTGAAATGTACTTTCAGCGAATAGTCCTAGACCCGTAAATCCAATAATCAGACTGATCAGGGAAGCCAAAACTATTCCAGATATGACCTTTACTGAAAAAAACGTTTAAAATTTAAGTGCTTTCGTCTATCTAATTGTAGACATCTTCAGGAAAAAAATATAAAAGACCTAAAAAGGCAGTAATGCACTGAAGAAACTCTGTAATACACCATCCTTTTGTATCAAACAGGAAATATGTAACAATGTAACAGAAAAAACGCCAACATTTCTTAAAGTGACCTGTGCTGTTTAGAAACAGTGGCAATTGTGTAAAAACATTATAGCACTAAAAACGTTTCAACAAGCAGAACATTAAAAAACTAAAAATGCACTTTAGAATATATTATAAAAACTTAAAATATAATGTTAATATTCAACTCACTTAAATCTAATCAATTTGCAGTATGCAAATAACTGTCATCCTAGCCTTCTATACAATTACTTATACTATTGTCTTTCTCCACTATTTTAAAAAATATTTATGACTTTGTATCACTGAAAAAGATAAATAAATGAAGTATAAAGAACTAAAAAACAAACTTTAAGATGCAAATACATAAACTAAAGTTTTCAAGCTTTATATTTTAGTTCACTAGTAATAGATACTGATTTATTTAAACCTGGCAGACTTGTAGCATCCAAATGTAACTGCTAACACAATTCTTTGTACAGGAGCAAGTTCTGCCAGTCAGTTTTATTATTTTTGTCCATGATTCTCTCATGAATAAAATAAATCTAAACATAGAAAATTGTTCACAATTTGTTGCATGTCTCTACTAGGGCACTTTTTCTTTTTTTCTTTTTTTTCTCAGAATTTTTTTTTTCAATTACATTTGAATGAATTCCATAGTATTTATACATAACATCTTAAATAACTATGTACACTATTTACATTAGCCTGACATTATGTACACTATTTACATTAGCCTGACAATAACATATCTTAATGTATACAGTTATTTTATAAGTATGTCCAATCCATTATCAGAGTGTCTGATCAATTATTGTATAGTGTCAATCAACGATAAGACTTTTCCCCAAGGGTTGTTGATAAATGGCTTTGGATAAATTCTTAGTTCTTTAATGTTAATTTCCAATAATGCTGTGGTCTTCAGTAGGCTGTAGAAGTCTTCCAAAGTTGGTATTGTGTTTGTACTCCATCTTCTTGTTATGCACTTCCTTGAAATTGCAAGTATAGTCCATACTAGATACATGTTTGACCTATTCAAGTGAGGATCTTCGTTCACATTTAATAATACAAGAGCTTTAGTTAAATAAAATGATTTATTAAATAAAATGTGTTGGAAGTTATTAATACCATTCCAAAATGGCTTAATTTTAACACAAAGAAAATATGGTTCCAATCTGCATTGTGTACTTACTCACATCTCCAACATATTTATTTTATGGAAGAACTAATTTTACTGATTCTATTTGGGGTTAAGAATGCTCTGTGCAAGCATTTCCAATTAAAAACTTTCCAGTATTGTGCAAAGGATGTATATTTTATTGATAATAAGATATTTGTTTCAATATCTTCAGTTAACTGTATTGATTGTCCTTTTGTTACATATTTCCAATATGAGGTTTTGGATGTTGTTTTATAGTTTATGAATATTTTGTAAAATTTTGAAATACTGTTTCCCATGTCAAAGTCATTATATATGATTTAATATATATATTTCGTAAACTTAGGTATTTCTTTAAATGAAACATTGTTAATTATTCTACTTAAATCTTGCAAATATGACAGAATACTCTGTAAAGTTAGCCAGTCCTGTTGTTGAATTTTATATGTTGTTTTAATACTTGCATATCTAAAACTTTTAGTTCTTTGATACATTGGAGCCAACAAACAAATCCTTTCTGTTCCCAGGAATTAATAATTTCTCTATATATTTTATGTGGAAATTTCTTTGTGACTATAAATGGTGTTAAAAGAACAAACCAGATTTTTAAATCTATATTTGCATTAATAATTTTCCTAAATGAATCGATGTAATAATTAATCAGACAAGTTTTAGTGGGTTTAGTTATATTATATTGCATACTAATACATATGTGCCATGGCAAATTGTTTTTATCTGTTATTTGAAATTTATTTTGTAAATCAAATTCATTTCTTGATATTACAGTTAGTATTTTTTTCTAATTTGCAGAGTAATTTGGACTTGTCCAATCTGAGATTGTTTTAGATATTGATGCTTTATATATATGTTTCTGTATCAGGAAAATCTAATCCTCCCTGTTTCCATGGTCTGATATGATGTATTAATGCTATTCTGTTTCTTTTTGATAACCATAAAAATTTTATTAGGCTTGAATTTATTTCTTTAAGTATATTCCTTTCTGGTAACAGTTGTACTGCCAAGGCTATATATAGGATCTTGGGCAGTAAAACCCTTTTTATTAACTGTAGTCTATCTTCAAAAGTTAATATTATTTTGTTCCACTTTCCCACAGAGATTGTAATTGTATTGATGATATTATTGTAGTTTTTTTAGACTAATTCATTATTATCCTTGCATAACTCAGTTCCTAGATATTTTAAGGTAGATTCTTGTTTTCCTGTGATGTGATCCCCCTTAATCTGCAGTTCTTTTTTTTTTTTATTTAAAAATAAAAATTTTGATTTTGATTTATTGAAATGGTGTCCTGAAATCATGTGAATTTTGTCAATTAATATATCTAATTTCTCTAATGTCTCTTTTGTATTAGATAATGTTAATAATATGTCATCAGCAAATAGCATTACTTTAGAATTGTATTGTTCATAAACATCTATTCCTTTGATTTTTATATTGTTACAGATTGAATCTGCCAATATTTCAATAGCCAGAGCAAATGGAATCAATAACATGGGACATCCTTGTTTAGTGCCGTTTGTTATATGTATAGATTCAGAGGTAAAAGGACCTAACTTGACATACGCTCAATTATTTGTATGTGTGTGTATATATATATATATATATATATATATATATATATATATATATATATATATATATATATATATGAAATGATCGACAACTTAAAATATCGACAGTGACTTCACCGACAAGTCAAATAACCGACATCGCAAATCATGGACGTTTACCAGGTAAGGGATGTAAATTCGCTACTCATGCCTACCATGGTTGCATGACACTGCCACACTTACTAAACCATGGTAGGCATGAGTAGCGAATTTACATCCCTTACCTGGTAAACGTCCGTGATTTGCGATGTCTGTTATTTGACTTGTCGGTGAAGTCACTGTCGATATTTTAAGTTGTCAATCATTTCATATGTACCCATATATATATATATGGGTTCATGTCATTACATCGACAAGCGGAAGATCGACAGTCACTCCACCGACACATGAAATAATCGAAACCGCAAACACGAACATTTAACAGGTAAGAGTTTTAATTTCGCTAATCATGCCTACCATGTTTTAGTAAGTGTAGCAGTGTTATGCATGTGTGGTAGGCATGATTAGCAAAATGTAAACCTTTTACCTGTTAAATGTCCGTGTTTGCGGTTTCGATTATTTCATGTGTCGGTGGAGTGACTGTCGATCTTCCGCTTGTCGATGTAATGACATGAACCCATATATATATATATATATATATATATATATATATATATATATATATATATATATATATATATATATATATATATATATATATATATTCTTTAGGAAATGAACAAAGGATGCAGGAAATTCAAATAGCATTAGTATTTTGAATAAATAGTCCCAATTTTGGAAATCAAAGGGTTTCTCTATAAGCCAATTATGAGTGTTTCTTTATTTTCTTTATTAACCAAGGCTTTTGCTGCCCCCATAGTGCCTTTTTTAGGCAAGGCTCAAAAGACAAACCCACCATGGTAAATAGCACAAGTAACCAAAAACTAAGGGTAATGCTACTCAACACCAGAAGTCTAAACCTCAAAATGCATGCACTTGAGGATTTGATATCTGTGCAGTAACAGAAACCTGGTTTAAGGCTCCAGAGTGCACCCCAGCACTACCAGGCTATAACTCATACCATACTTTTCAGCCACAGAACCCAGACCAAAACACAAAAGGCAGGGGTGCATCCATATTCATCAAGGATACCCACACCTCCAGGTTAGTGGTGCAGCACAATGCCTCAGAGATCATCCATGTGCAATGAACAACGGGCAAAACTGCAATTCAAATTGTAGCTTGCTACAGATCATCCACCATGACCCAGGACCCCCATTCCGCATTTCTGGAAACACTGGAAAATATGAAGGTCCTACCAAACACCCTAATATTGGGTGATTTCAATTACCCAAACATTAACTGGGAGAACTATTCAAGTACTAACTCCCCTGCCCAACGCTTCCTAGAATTTATAAACTCAAAAGCCTTGGATCAACTGGTCAACACTCCCACCAGAGGTGACAACATATTGGACCTTTCAAAAGGAACAGGCCCCTGCACGTATGGTAGCTGTACGGCTCCAAACCCGTGACTGAGGTAAAGATATTTACTTAGGAGAACATAAAACAAAAAATGGAGCAAGCAGACCAGTTTCAGCTGCCTAATCCAGCCTTCTTAAGTGCATTAAATCAACAAAGCATATAAGCACACATTTATAGTATAGCCCCACCTGAATTTACTTCAGGTCAATTGCACCATTCATTAAAAATATCCATTCAGTCCTGGAGAAGACAAGGCACCTAGTTTAATGATCCATTTTTTCTCCATATTGTTTAGTAGCTGATGCCATCCTGATTTGTTATTTCTGTTTCCCTGTATTCTATCTATAATTGTGAATCTAAATGTGTTTTTTGGGTGTTTCTGTGTATGTTTGTCTCATTATAGCCGAGTGACGTCTCCAGGCGTTTCTGCAGTTACACCCTACTGCTCCTCTAGGCGTCAAATATTGCCTGCTCATATTTGCATTAATAATTCCAAAACCATGTTACATACAAGGTATCGGAAAATTTTATCTTGAAGCATACATGATAGCAAACACAATTGTATTGATATATGACCTCTGTCAATGGGTATTTGTTAAAAATGTAAGGTGATAACTTCAATTTTAAAATGCTGAAGCCACGCCCACTAGGGGTTAAAGGTGCACACTCAAAAGAGCTCTACTGGAGGGGATGAGTTGAGCACGTGTTGTTTTTTTTAATTCTGATGTCACTTAGATGTTCTAATATCCTGAATTTGACACAGCTGGATGTTTGTCCCTCATAGAAGGCAGAACAGCTACAAGAAGCCATGTAAATAACCCATTCAGACTGACAATTGGCAAAAAACTTAATATTCAACACTTGTCCAGTGTTTTTGCTAGTGAATTCTTTAGTCTTCAACATGCTTTTGCAGTGAGTGCAATGGAAAACAGCCCTGCAAGGGCCCACCTTCTAGTATTATTTGTGTAGGGCTATTATCAAATCTATTCCCTTGTTTATAATGATTCATGAATGAATTAATGTTCTTGCCTCTCCTGAACAAAAAGTGGCATGTATCATCAACAAGCGCACTAAGCTTGGTATCAGCCAATAGAATATTCCAATATCTGCAGACACTATTGATGAGGACATCCGTGTTCCTGCCATAGGTAGTTACTAGTCTGATTTGGGAATTATTACTTGGGGTTTTATCCCTGTATTGAAGTAGACTTTTTCTATCCTGATTAGCAGCCCAACATCTGCCTATAGCGATGTCCCCTTTCTTGTATCCCCTATCGTTAAATCTTCTAACCAAATCTGACTCATATGTATGGTAAGTCTCAACATCAGAACAAATCCGCTTCAGGCGTAAGAATTGTGACTTTGGAATGCTTCTGCATATATGAGGAGGATGAAAGCTGGTGAAGTTATACTGGGGATGTTTTTGATAGACCTCAGATGTCAATGCATGGTCTGCATTCCTGATTACTAATATATCCAAAAAGGTGATTTTGTCAGTATCAAATGTGATCGTAAACTGAATACCCCATTTGTTTTCATTCAAATATGTAACAAACTCCTTAAGATATACAATGTCAGACCTCCATACCAGCCAGCAATCATCCAAATATCTCCTCCATATGTCGATCTCATCAATATAAATATTGTGGGTTCTGTCGTAAATGATCTGTTCCTCGATGTAGGCCATAAAGAGATCGGCATATATTGGAGCGAACGAAGCCCCCATTGCAGTACCTTTGATCTGTAAATAACAGTTATGCTCATAGTATATAACATTTTTGGTTAATACATGCTTTGACAAGCAGAGCAAAAATGTATTGAAACCAGGTGGATATAGTTCGGACTTGGATAACCAATGTTCCAAGGCCTCCAGAACTGCCCAATGGGGAATGTTCGTATATAATGCAGAAACTTCCAAAGTGCACATGTACCACCCTGCTTCCAACTGCATATCTGATATAATACGTAGAAACTCCATGGTATCTTGTATTCTAGCTCTGACACATTTGAGCAATGGTTTGAGATGTAATATTAAGTACTGTGATAGTGGTTCGGTAATTGAGCCTTTGCCCAAGACAATAGGTCTGCCAGGAGGGTTTTGTAAATTTTTTGTGAATTTTAGGTAAGAAATAAATGTACTGACTACAAGGGTCAGTAACTGTGACATGGTAGACAATATTATCTGTTATAATTCCCTCCTCCCTGTCAGAGTGCAAGAAATCATCTATTTGTCTCTTGAAACCAGATGTAGGGTCCAATACCATATATGTATAATACCGATTATCAGACAGTTGTCTCATAGCTTCAGAATTGTATAAAGACCAATCCTGTATGGGTTTATATTAGTACATCAAAGTATTACTAATTCGAATGTATTAATTTCAAACCCTTTGCATCAAAAGCTGGAGATAGCGAAGCTGCAGAATATCAAATACTTTCCTAAGAAAGTATTCGGTGGGCCATTTCTGCAGCTTCACTATTTCCGCGACTGTGGAGTGAAGGTTACAGACCGGGTTAAGGTAAGTGTGTGAACGAAGGTGAGTGTGCGATAGGGACCTTAGGGTTAGGGAGCGGGTAAGGTGAGTGTGCGATATGGACTTTAGGGTTAGGGAGTGGGTAAGGTGAGTATGCAGTAGTTACGGACCTTAGGGTTAGGGTTGGGTTAAGGTAAGTGGATAGCTAGTAGTGTATGCATGGCTTAGTGTAGGGTTTTGTGAAGTGTATGTGTGTGGATTATGTATTTTGGTGTGCTTGTGTTGTGTGTATGTTTGTTGGAACAGCAAATTTTTTTTCCAGGGAAAAAATTTGCTGTTCTGAGCGTTTCGAGTAAAATGGTTCGATATTAAAATGTTCGATGTAGTAATACTTCTTTGTTCTAATATAGACCCTCCTGTACCACTATTACACCACCTTTATCTGCTGACAATGTTACCAGTTCCTTGTTAGCTGCCAATTCATCTATCATGTCCATTTCATTCTTGGACAGATTATTATGCCTAGCACAAGTTTCCCTAAAATTAAAATGTAGATCTTTGAGAATGGAGTTGTAAAACATAGAAACATTCGGGTGCATGGGTGGAATAAAGTTTGATTTATGATATCTGAAACTTGAATTTGATTCTAAGTCAGATGCTGTCGGAAAAAATTGTTTCAGGTTAAGTAGTCTACAAAAATCAGAGACATCTTTACCAAATGTGTATTCCAGAACAAAGAAACCAGGTATGAAATCCTTCAAAGCCCCCGGGCATGTGGAAAATATGGCCCAGACCACAGAATCCTTTATAAATGCATTCTATAAACACCTTCAGGAATGCATGGATCATGCAATCCCAAATAAAACCAAGACCCAATCCTCCAAAGGCAGACGTCCTGTCTGGTGGACCCCAGCCATAAACAAACTATACAATAGAAGGAGGAAGCTACTACATGATAGAGCAAAAATCCCAAAAAGGGAAGGCATGTCTGATCAGTATTAGCAAAAAACTACAGGCACTCATAAAATCGTCTAAGGCCAGCTTTGAGAGAAAAATTGCACAGGACACTAAGGATAATCACAAGACTTTCTTTAGTTATGTTAGGAACCTGGGTGGGAATTCCCAGATATGCTCAGAATTAGTCCAAAATGACAAAAAATACACCAAACCCACAGACATTGCCAACATCCTAGCTGACATGTTCAGCACAAACTCCCCCCCCCTTCCCCAACAAAAGGGCGAATATCTATCTCAGAAGAGTGCTGTCCCCCTGACATCTCAGATGCACAGGTAAGAGCTGCCCTCTCCAAAGCAAAAAAACACAGCATCAATGGGACCAGATGGTGTCCCAGACTGTGTCTTACATGAACTCCAAGAAGAGCTAAACCCAAACATAAAACTACTGTTCAATCTCAGCCTTACTACAGGATATGTACCCAAAGAGTGGTGTACAGCAACAGTGGTCCCTTTCCACAAAGGTGGTGCCTCAAAGGATCCTGGAAACTATCTCCCCATAAGCCTGACTAGCTTGGTCTGCAAAGCTATGGAAAGGATCATCATGGACCTCATAAATAAAGATATTAGGGACCTACAGACACTGGGTCCTACCCAGTTTGGCTTTGTTAAGGGCAGATCCTGCCTCTTAAACCTGGTTGATTTCTTTGAAACAGTCACCAAGGCCATTGACGAGGGGAAGGTGGTCCACACAGCCTACCTGGACCTCGCAAAAGCCTTCGATACAATACCCCACTCGGACATTATAGATAAGCTCACCAGCTTAAATATAAACCCCTATGTCACTAGATGGGTTGCAAACTGGCTCAAGGACAGAACCCACATGGTTAGAATTGCTGGAGCCATGTCATACTCCTAACCAGTTACAAGTGGCATCCCACAAGGCTCAGTCCTGGGACCTCTCTTGTTCGGTATATATTTCTCGGAGGTACAGGCAAACACAGAAGGACTGTGGATGACCAAGTTCACAGATGACTGCAAACTGGGTGCCATAATCGACTCTCCAGCCGACACAAGCATCCTCCAAAATGGCCTCATAGAAACAGACCACTGGTGCCAGAGCCATGGCCTCAAGCTAAATGCCAAAAAGTGTATAGTCATCCCCTTTGGCAAAAACAAAGTGCCCACAAATTACTATATAGGTGGTAATCCATTAAGTACAGAAGAAGTAATTAGGGACCTGGGGACCCAAGTTGATAGCAATCTCTCATTTGACAACCATGTGGCCAAAGTGGTTAGAAAAACATTTTATATAGCCCACCTAATCATGAAGGGATTCACATCTAGATCAGGGGAGGTCATCGTGCCACTTTACTCATCCCTCATCAGACCCATAATTGAGTACAATGCCCCTTTTGGGATGTACCTTACCAGACACCTGCAGCAACTGGAAAGACCCCAAAAGTACCTCACCAAGAGGATCAAAGGGCTCAAACAGATGCCATATGCTGCCCGGTTAAAAAAACTCCAGCTCTACTCAGTGGCATACTGCCTGCTCAGAGGCAATCTGTGCCTGACATATAAAGCCATGTCCAACCCGGAATTAATGGACATGCTGCACCTCAGAAAATCCAAAGCCCATCGAGCTCTGGCGAGAGACTTGAACCTCAGCACTGAAATAAATAGGATATGCTGGAGGGACAGATTCATAACCCAGAGGCTCCCTTCACTCTGGAATAAAATCCCAGTCCAGGTTAGGCAGAGTCCCTCATTGACTCTCTTCAAGAGGAATCTTGATGAGTGGATGGGAGATAGTAGGTTTACCCCGGGTATCACTTCTGTGTCACTGTTAGACAGAGGCACAGTATACTAACCTCGAAAAAGGGCATAGCAAAATTAATTTAAAATGGGTGGCGAAAGTCAAACACACTCTGGCTAGGCTTATAAATGTCCTAGGGCAGATAGCCTAGTATGAACCTATGAAACTATGAACCTAAATTAAGACCTTTATTCAATACTTTTACATGTGTAGGAAACAGTTCAGTGGAATATATATTTAACACATTGCTTACTTCTGTACTATGAGCCTCAATAGCTCTTCCATGCTGTCCACCCCTATGTCCATCCCCCACTTTCATTTGACCCTAAAGGGGTAGAGGAATTCCTCCTTTTGGGTACTGGTGAATCGGAGGCGTGTTCTGTATTGGGCTCCAAGGCTGTGGAGGATTCATCCCCTGATTCATCACAACTAGATGTGTTGGATTTCTTGAGGATGGAAGGGGGGTCTTTTTCTTTTCACTACCTTCCTGTTGGAAGGGTCAAATCTAACATGTTTATTAGTCGAAAAGGGATGCCCACCCTCATAATTGGTGAGATCTTAGAGCTTTCTCATTTTATTTTCTTTAAGTGTTTGCTCTAATGTTAAGAGATCTTGACCTAGTTTCTTCAAGTTGTTTTGGTAACCCTCCTGCCTCTCAAATTTGACAATTTCAATACACATATCGGTGATTTCTGAAATATTCTTGTCAATAGTCCTATCATAGTACAAGGCCAAAATCTTAACAAATTCCATTGATGTTTTATGCTTGGCTGCAGCCCATTGTTCTAGCAAGATGGGATCCGCATCAGGGACAAGAGGCTGTGTGCAGACTCAAAGGCCTCTAGGTGATATATCTTTTGCTATATAAGCCTTAAAAAGTTTTGCATGCCACACATTGGCCCTCAATGTCCTCATGCTTTTGTTCAATTTGTGAAATGCAACCTCGCATTTATTTGTTGTCAAAATGGCTTCATTGCCATTATGTTCACCCTGATTGGAAAGACCAAAAACTGCCAGATCATCTCTATCAGATGATAGGCCTTTCAATAAATCTGTAAGTTCCATTATAAACTGGACCAATGAATAAAATTTCTAATAAATAATATTCCAATTGGCTTGTATATGATAAGGAGCATCGAGCAGGAACAGTCCAAAGGAAACTTATTGGACCTGGTCAACACCAACATGGGCGACCGGTGTTCTACACCGGAGGTCAACCCCTCACTGGTTAGATCAGAACATAGACTAATCACTCTGGATATCCACATTCCACCCCCACCCCCAATCAATGAAACCACCATGAAAAATTTTTCAAAAGAAAACTTCACATTACTTAAGTCTGAGGTGGAAAGGTTCACAGCCCCCATGCTAAAGGACAATGCTGTCCAAACTGCTGAATCCCTTACAAAGGCACTTTATGAGCACATGCAAGAATGCATGGATTGTGCTATCCCAAGCAAAACCAAGTCTCACTCCTCCAAGAAAAGGAAACCAGTCTGGCAGACCCCTGCCATAAATAAGCTATACAATAGAAGGAGAAAACTAGTACAGAAAAAGAGTAAAATCCCAAGAAGGAAAGACATCCCTGATCAGTATCAGCAAGAAATTATGATCCCTCATAAAATCATCCAAGGCTAGCTTTGAAAGAAAAATTGCCAAGGACTCCAAAGATAACCACAAAGCGTTCTTTAGCTATGTCAAGAACCAAAGTGGAAACTCTCAGATCTGCTCTGAGTTAGTGCAGAATGGCACAAAATACACTGAACTGACTGATATTACCAACATTCTGGCAGACAGGTTTAGTGCAAACTTCACCCCACCCCCCACCCCCTAAAGGGCCCATATCCATACTAGAAGAATGTAGAGCCCCAACAATCACTGACACACAGGTTAAAACAGCCCTATCCAAAGCCAAAAACACAGCTTCAATGGGACCGGACGGTGTCCCATGCTGTGTCTTACACGAACTCCAAAATTAACTAACCCCTCACCTAAACACACTGTTCAAACTCAGCCTCTCTACAGGCTACATACCCATAGAGTGGTGCACAGCAACAGTTATCACGCTCCACAAAGGTGGAGGCACAACAGACCCCGGGAACTATCGCCTATAAGCCTGACTAGCCTGGTCTACAAGGCTATGGAGCACATCATCGTGGAACTCATTAACAGAGACATTGGGAACCTCCAAACATTGAAGCCTACCCAGTTTGGCTTTGTTAAGGGCAGATCATGCCTCCTAAACCTGGTGGGCTTCTTTGAGATAGTTACCAAGGCTTTAGACAAGGGAAAGGAGGTCCACACAGCCGACCTAGACCTCGCAAAGGCTTTAAACACCATTTCCCATTCTGGTATTATAGACAAGCCCACCAGCCTGAATATAAACCCCTACATCATGAGCTCACAGATAGAACCCACAGGCTGAGAGTTACAGGCTCTAGGTCCGACTCTAAACTGGTTACAAGTGGCATCCCCCAGGGCTCAGTCCTGGGACCCCTCCTGTTCGGTATATACTTCTCAGATGTACAGGCAAGCACAGGAGGACTATGGCTGACCAAGTTCTTAGATGACTGCAAACTGGGGGCCATGACTGATGCTCCGGCTGATATAGACATCCTCCAGAACGGTCTCATTTAGACAGATACCTGGTGTCAAAATCATGGCCTCAAGCTAAATGCTAAAAAGTGCACAGTCATCCACGTTGCAAAAAAACAAAGTACCCACAAACTACCACATAAGTGGTAGTCCCCTAAATACAGAAAATGAAATAAGGGATCTGGGGACCCAAGTAGATAGCAATTTCTCCTTTGATAATCATATTGCCAAGGTGGTTAGAAAATCCTTCTATGTGGCCCACCTAATCACAAAGGGGTTCGCATCTAGAACAAAAGAGGTTATTGTGCCCTTCTACTCATCACTCATCAGACCCATCATAGAGTACAATGCCCCATTTGGGATGTACCTTACACGACACCTGGAACAGCTGGAAAGACCACAGAAGTATCTCACCAAGAGGATTACTGGCCTCAAACAGATGCCCTATGCAGCCCGTCTGAAGAAACTCCAGCTGTATTCAGTTGCATACCGCCTATTCAGAGGTGATCTCTGCCTGACATACAAGGCCATGTCCAACCCAGAATTGATGGACATGCTCCAATTAAAAAAAAACAAATCCCCGAGAGCCACACACTCTAGGGATCTAAACCTCAGCCTAACAATAAATAGGACTTATTGGAAGGATAGATTCCTGTTCCAGAGGCTCGCCATGTTTTGGAACAGGATTCCATTCTACATTAGGCAGAGCCCCTCACTAACACTCTTCAAGAGAAACCTTGACGTGTGGATGGGAAACAGAACATTTACCCCAGGGATCACTGCAGTGGCTCTGCTGGACAGAGGCACAGGGAACTAATGGCTCTGCTGGACAGAGGCACAGGGAACTAATCTAAGGGGGCAGCGAAAGACAACACATTCTGGCTAGGCTTACATATGCCCTCAGGCAGATAGGCTAGTGCTTACCTATGAATCTATGAACCTATGAACATAATCTATAAGAGAAATGATCCTTTTAATGTTGTGTGTGTCTATGATATATAACTCCAGTTTGATCATTATTTATTGTTTTGGATAGTGGTATTTTCATTCTGTTAGTTAATATTGTCAGAAATATCTTAGAGTCATTATTTAATAATGATATAGGTCTATATGAGGTACAGAGGTTTGGGGATTTGTTTTCTTTTAGGATTGGTGTGATTAAGGAAGATCTCCAAGAGGGTGGTATTAAAGCTTGTGACTGAATTTCTAATAGAGTTTTATGGAAGGGGGGTAGTATCTTTGAAGGAAAAAGTTTATATATTTCCATAATTATGCCATCTATACCTGGAACTTTATTATTTTTACTCTCTTTTTATTCTATCTGTAATTTCTTTGTAGGATATGGATGCTTGCAGATCTAATTTTAATTTTTCTGGTATTTTTTTATATTAGAACATTTTTCATCTAGATTTAATTGATTGATATGTATATTTTATTTTTCGAAATGTTCCATATAGTGATTTCTATAGGCATCAAGAATGTCACCTACATCTGAAACATTTGTCCCTTTCTTTTCATGGAAGATATTTTTAATGTTATTAGCTTTTGATTGTATTTTGATTCTTTGTGGATAAATTATGTAGATAATTGGAAAAAGTGGCCAAGGTATTAATTTTTAGTTTTTCTAAAGCTAAACTAATTTTATGTGATATAATTCCGTTGTATTTATTGTTTAATATTTCTACTTTCTTTTTCATCTCCAAATGATTTTGATTTTTTTCAGCTTTTACTGACAAAAGTTTGGATTGTAGATCTAATAATTCAGAATCCCATTCTCTGATTTTTTTATGCCAAGTTAGGGTTTTACCATATATGTAAGCTTTTAATGAGTTCCATATCATTATTTCATTTATCTCTGTGGTGTAATTAATACCTAAGAAGAACTGTAATTCAGATGATAACCAGGGTTTGAACTCTTTAATTTTAGTTATATATGCTGAAATTCTGGAGTTAAAGATTAATGGTTTGTACCCCATTTGAAGTTTTAGTATCAATGAATTGTGGTCTGAAAAGGGGCAGGGAGTGATTGAGAAATTAATGATTTTAGAGTGCAAGTCATGGGCAGCAAATATTTTATCTATTCTCGTTTGGGTACCAAATATGTGATCTTGATGGGAAAACAACAAAGATTTATCTTCTTTAAATTTGAAAGTATCTATAAGATGAAATTATTCTACCCACTTGTTTAAAGCTTTTGATACAGCAGATGTATGCAGCGGTCTTTTATTTGTAGTTTCAGAAATATAAAATATACAGTTAAAATCTCCTCCTAATATTATTGAAAATAAAATCCAAGTGTTTTTTAACAGTTCCTGTTCCAATGCCCGGGAACCAGTATAGATTGGCTAGGGTCCATATTCTATTATTATATTGAACTATTACTAATGCCATAAGGCCTTCATTATCTTCATACTTATACATGACTTCTGGGTTAATCACATTTGTTTTCCATAAAATTCTTACCCCTTTTGTCTTATAAGTGGATTGCGCCAATATCCTACATTCCTTAGGATTCCATTTATAATTGTTCTATGTTTTGAAATGATTTTCTTGAAGGAAGGCAATTTGTGCTTTGTACATATTTCAGTAGATTTGATCTCTTGCTAGGATTGAGCCATTGGTATTTAAAGATAATAAAGTTAAATCCATCTTAGGTTATTTAGACTACTTATTTCTTTTGTTTTATTGTGACTATTAAACATTTTCCTTTGATAACTATAAAGTATATGTTTGAGCTTTTAAAGGAAGTTATCAGTTTTATACTTTGAGTGTTTACCAATAAAATAATGTTTTGGTCAACAATACTAAAAATGTTTTGTGAAATAACAAATTTAAATTAAATAACGTTAACAAAACTAAGATCCACACTAGCCATGAAATGAAAATAATTCCTAATCTGATGAATAAACAAGCCCATCAGATTATCACTCATACCTTGACAATCCAGAACATCTGAGCTCCATAAATTGAATTATCATATGGAGAATATGGACAGAATATTTGTAATAGGAATAAGCAATATTTATATTATTTTGAACAGCTACAGTACTACTGTAGATTAGACAGAATTCTAATATAATATAAACATCTGCTTATTGTATAAGCAATTAATATTAACATACAAGAAAGATGACAAGCAATTCAATCATAGTAAAGTAGGATGTAACATATAGAAAACCTCAGTAAAAGATTATAGCACACAGTTATTTAACATATTCACCCTTATTGATGAACTCTTTCAAAACTTATTACTTAATATAAATAGATGGTAATAATATTTATACCTAATGTTTATAATACTATGTATTTTACTGGATATATCAGAAGTTATATTTCATTGTTTGCCAGAATTTAAGTAATCATTTTCCCCCGGATTCTCTATAGCTTGCATGGAGTGCAAGATTGGTGCAGGAGCTCAAGCAGGCAATATATCTGCCGTGCGATCCAGGAACAGCCTGCAGGGGCATGCATGAGAGCTCCTGCACTAATCCTGCATGGATGAAGCCCTTGTATGCAGATCACCTCATTTGCAGGAGAAATCCATGCAAATGAGGTGATTTTGCGATCCAGGAAGCCTGCAACCATCCGTGCAGGACTAGTGCAATCAGCAAACATGTACTCAGTTAGTAACCGAGTACATTTCAGCAAAATCCAAAACTAAGCTATGACAGCTCCATATAAAGGCTGCATATCATGTAGTAAGCATGCCAATGGCCAAGTATAAGGCCTTTGGCATTGCAAACAACACAAAAAATAAAAAAATCAACTTTTATTTTCTTTCAGCCGATCTCAGCTGTTTAAGAGTAGGGCAGAGGCGCACAAACCGGATAGGCGGGGGGAAAAACAAAATGAACCTATATTAAGCATTCTAACTAAAATCAACATTCTGCCATACAAGTCAATGGCAGGCAGAAGACAACTTGGCCAGTGAGTAGTGGTTGCTAAGGGGGGAGGCTCAGTGTGAGACATGTAACTATGCATTAGCAGGCAATCCTATGCAAATGAGGGGAAGGCTTGTGAATCCCAGTTTACCCGAGCATGTGAGTCAAGTCCCAGCAGTGTAAGAGCAGGAATAGCCTGGTGCAAGCCTAGGTGGTAGGTGACATCATGGGGGTATGTGTCAGGCATACTGTAAGTGGATTGGAGCCCTGTGGCTCGGGTTTGCTCCTAGCTTAGCACAGCTAAGATAGGGGTGTGTCTAAACCTGCCTAGCAGTCTTTACAAAGCCTAAGTGGGTGTGTGTGCCGCGCACCGGGTTTTACAGGAGGAAAAAAGAAGTTAAACAGGAAATAGCACCACTGTGCATATTTGAGCACTCTGTTTGCGCGGCGTACCCCTGGGCTTAAACAGGAAGGCAATGGGAAGGGAAACCAGCAGTAGGAAAGTAATCAAGGAGTTAATCAAGGAGTACTAACTTAGCTGGCAGATGAAATGTATCAGAATCAGCCAATTACACAGGCAGTAGACCAGCCCAGTCCAGAACATTACTATAAACTATGCAAACACCTACCCCTCTGGTTTTTTTCCCACACTCAACACCACCGGTGTAAACAAGCGGGGAACTGTTAACACTCACAACAGCAAAATATTAGGGGCTGCAATAGCTATTATACAACTTGTGGAAGAGGCTGAGGGTGGTGAAGATCTGAATGCTGCCGAGCAACCTACAGTGAGGAGATGAAGAAGAGTGTACAGACCCAAGGTAACCTACCAAGGGCTACATAAGCTGAAGATAGTGGAGTGCTATAGGGTGGACAGGGACCTCCTACAGCAAATTGTTGAGCTGTGTTGGCCACACCTGACACACAGAACTAACAGAGGGGAACCCATCCCAGTGGATACCAAGGTATGTGTAGGCCTAAGAATACTAGCTACAGGTACCTTCCAAAGGCCAACTGGGGATATGATGGGGATTTCACAGGCATCAGCATCCACCAGTTCCTGGATGCCATGTCAGCACATGTCAGTGAGCACATATATTTCCCCAACACCCGTGAGGCGTTGGCCAGCAATATGCATCTCTTCCACCAAATACCAGAATACCCTGAGGTAGTGGGTGCAATAGACTGCACGCACATATGCATCAAAGCACCACCTAGTGAGCGGGGTAGGGTCTACATCAACTGCAAGGGTTTCCCCCTCCATCGACTGTCAGGTCGTGTGCGATGCCCAGGGCATAATAATGAATGTGTGTGCTGGCTGCCCTGGAAGCTATCACAATTCCCACATCTGGCATCTGAAGCAGCTGTACCAGAGATTTGTCAATGGGGACATCCCACATGGTCACCTAGTGGGGGATGCTGGATACACACTGGAGCCGTGGCTGATGACACCCATCAGAAATGCACACACACCCGAACAAGATCTCCATAATGAGGCACATGCACAAACAAGAATCATAATAGCACGTGTGTTTGGGATGCTCAAGTCATGGTTCCGGTGCTGGGACACATTCGGTGGAGCCTTGCAGTACTCACCATGCACTCAAATTGTCCTTGTACGTGCCATGCTACACAATATGATCCTGCAGAAACAGCTGCAGCAGGAACAGCACAGGGCATGGCCGCACAGCCCCCCACTATTGCCAAGGCCTGCACAGGCACAGAGTGACTCGGAGGAGGAATAACCTGAGCCTCCCTCATTAGGCAGAAGGAGGCGTGCCCAATATGCCCTGGTCTTGGCAAAGAGGCAACGCATAGCACATACACTGATATGGGAGGGACCCAGGGAATAACACCTCTCTCTGACTCTCACATACAGTAAAAGGGATGCCAAACATTACACTACCTGTGCCTAACCATGTGTAGGGAGTGTACTATGTGCATCTGACATAGGCAGCCCTGCAACACCACCTTCAATACTGGGACGCCCACAAGGTAAGTGACGCACACATGCCAGTTGGGGGGGGGGGTCACATACCCAACAACAGTCACAGCCAGCAGGATAGGTGTAGACAAACACAAACAAATGCTGTGATATGGCCTCTGAATGAGGCCTATGGGTAACCTCCCCCCCAAATCTACACAGACAGACTACAGCAAGCCAGGTAGTGGGATGTCAGTTGGGAAGGCTAGGAAGTCAGAAACTATGTAGGTAATTAAAAGCTAAGATCTGTAGTACACTGGTATGCCTCTAGCCAACACGATAGGTAACACTACAGACTGAAACGGAGCACCTGACATACCAGTACAGTCCTAGCAAATGTGTACAAGTGACAGGTGTGCCCCCCCCATTCTACGTAGACATATAGTAACAGTCAGGTGTGCCCCCCCCAAACCTGTGTAGAAATGTAGAAATGTAGAAACAGTCAGGTGTTCCCCCCCCCCTGCTATGCATAAATATAATAACAGTCAATGCCAAATGATTGATGGATACAGAGACAGCATGCTACCTGTCGGTGTACAACACAAAGGTCAGCACTGCAGTACAAACTACCTGGACTTGATCCACACATGCAATACAGATGGCCATACTGGGCATGCTCACACACTTAAACACATGAAGGCCATGTCTGCAAACACCAGTGGACCAGACATATCGGGCAGTTGCACTTGTTAGTGCAGACACTTGTCAGTATGCACCACTCATGCCTTGCACATGCAGTGGATAGGAATACAGACATATATGTAAGGACAACACACTATAATAAGCCAAAGGTAGATGGAAATAGATGTGTGGAAGAGGGTGACTGTGACAAGGAGCCATCCAAGCCTGTCCCACCCAGCACACAGCCAAAGGGCCCCAAAAACATGAGGTGCAGATGTCACTCACTGCAGATACTAGCCACCAGTATCTGTCAGCATTGCAGACTATGTGGTATACGTGCCAGCTGTGCAATATGACTGTACAAGGAAGTAGTCATCTAGCAGCTGTATACATGTACCTGTGAAATATGACCCTGTGTGTGCCCGCATGTGGAATGTCAACCCCTAGATGAATGGGTTATGGCCCATGCACACACACTGCCCTCCCCATAGCCCTTCTATGACAAGCCTGCTGAGGTCATCCAATGTGAAGTAAACCTTTGGGAGAGTTGTAGCCCAGTAATCTCTGTGGCATGTCCCATAACTGTGTACTGCTGTAGTGTGATAAGCTAGCTAGGTAGGAGTTCGAATCCCAAACTTGGCAACTGTGTGTGTGTTTGTGAATTTGTCTGTCTGTCTCTGACTGTGTAGAGAGCAATGCGTTTTAGGGTAGTCACACTCCCAACAATTCAAATGCTCAACTTTGGCAAGGCTGCTGATGTCATCCACCTTGAAATACACCTCTGGGAAAGTTGCAGCCAACTAAGCTCTGTCATGTGTCCTGTAACTGCTTACTGCTGTAGTGTGATAAAGTAATTAGGTAGGTGTTTTAATCCCAGACATGGCAAGTGTGTGTCTGTCTGTGCAGAGAGCAGTGTTTTTTAGGGTACTCACATTGCCTACAATTTATATGCTCAACTTTGGCAAGGCTGCTGATGTCACCTACCTAGAAATACACCTCTGGGAAGATTGTAGCCCAGTAATCTCAGTAGCGAGTGCCATAACTGCATACTGCTGTAGAGTGATTTGGAACTGTGGGAGGGTTCCATGGCAGTTCTGTATGTTTTGTGTGTGTTTCAATGTCTGTGTATGGAACAATGCATTATAGGCTAGTCACACTCAGTACATTTCAAATGGCCTAGTTTGGCAATCCTGCTGATGTCATTCATTGTGAAATACACCTTTGGGGAAGGTGTTTTCTGGTAATCCCCGTGGTGCATCCTATAACAGCTCCATGCTGTAGTATGATATAGACCTCTGTTAGGGGTTTTATACCCACACATATCAGTTGGGGATGTTTTGTGTGTGTGTGTCACTGTCTGTGTAGGGAGCAATGCATTTTAGGCTAGTCACACGCAGTACATTTCAAATGCCCTACTTTGGCAATCCTGCTAATGTCATTCATTGTGAAATATAAATTTGGGGAAGGAGTTCTCCAGTAATCCCTGTGGTGCGTCCTATAACAGCTCCATGCTGTAGTGTGATTTAGACCTCTGTTAAGGGGTTCTATACCCACACATGTCGGTTGGGGATGTTTTCTGTGTATGTCACTGTCTCTGTAGGGAGCAATGCATTTTAGGCTAGTCGCACTCACTATAATTCGAATGTCATACTTTGGCAATCCTGCTGATGTCATCCAATGTGACATACACCTTTGGGGAAGGAGTACTCTAGTAATCTCCAAGGTGTGTACTATAACTATGTAGTGCTGAAGTGTAATAAACTAGTTTTAGGTAGGGGTTCTACTCCCAAACATGACAGGTGTGTGTGTGTGTGTGTGTGTGTGTGTGTGTGTGTGTGTGTGTGTGTGTGTATTTGTAACTCGTATCCTGTGTGGTGGTGGTTGTGAGCATGTGGCCAATGTGGAGTGGGTTTTGCATATTTCTTATATGGTGGCCCTACTATATATCACAATGTCCACCATACAGGGATAACAGATGTGAAATAGTCGAAAGGTTGGGGTGCAAAGCCATACCCATACATGTGATATCAAGGACAGGTAATCACAGTTAGCAACCCCAGTATTACCCAGAGCACACTCTCAACCCATGTGTCATACACAGACACATGCCTAGGCAAAAGCCAATATGTGGGTAGTACACTGCATATTGGCCACTGATAGTAACTATGGAGTGATAGCAGTGGGCTGCAGAGGGCATGGCACCCTGTCCATCTGTCCAATATGCACATACATGCAGACAGTGCACCTCCCCCATATTCCCCAATGGATGCCTACAACACTTGTGGTGCCATCACATGTGACCCACAAAGGACATACCATGCCTGCCAACATGCCCTGTATGGACAGATGCCACTGACTCCAGGGAATGCTGTTAGCATGCTATCAATGTAGGTGCAGTGTAAACCTGCTGCCTATTACCAGTTCCCGTCACAGGTGGGCAAGACTGGCACATCTGATGATAATCTGTGTTCACAACATTGGCCAGATACCCTAGATACAGTTCCACATGTTACTGAGAGGTGCGCACATCCCAGACACTGTCCATGTCATGGACTAAGGAACACATACATGGCAAGTGATGCACAGCATTGGCCACACACAATAGTCACCCAGGTGACTGGATGGGGGATACAGTACTCACCTGTGTGGGCAGATGCAGAAACTACATCCCTGAGCCACAATACAGACCATTGTCATGTGGCCTGATGCCAAGATATACCCATTGCCTAGCCTTGTATAGCCATCTGGCACAGTAGACCACCACACACCCGTGCAGACATGCACCCATGCATGTCAGTGCTGGCACCCTGTGTGTTTGTGTGTGTGTTGTATGGTGCATATGTTAACATCCACACTCACTACAACCCTCATTGGCATAATGAAGCATGCTGTCTGATGTCAGACATCTCCACATACCCTTTGCCCATACAACCTCCGTATGACCCATGTGGTGCATGTGATACTTGCACAGTGATGTGTTGTGGCAATCCCACTACTGAAGATTTGTAATCTTGGCCCTGCCAAGTGTGTCAATGTGTGTTCTTGTGAGACTGTGGCTGTGCTGACGCTGGCACCTGTTCATGCAGACAGGCATGTGTACATCCCCTACTGTATATCTACCGTATCCCTGTTGCAGATGTCACTCACCATCACATATATGCTCTGAGGGCAAACAACACTTGGTGCATCTGATAACTGCATAGAACTGTGATAGCACTACATAGTCATCAGGGGTTTGATACTCAGTGCTGGTAGGTGTGTGACACAAACATGCTTAGGTTTTACTCTCCCACCCCTCCCTGACTTGTCTATGCCTCTGTATGCCTCTCCCACTCCCTCTCTGGTGGATGTGGAGACCTACATCTGCTTTGCTTAGGCAGCAGCATGTGTATTTTAAGTGATGGTCATGATCAGCTGATGGCCTCTGCATGAATTGAAGCCCTTGCCTAGCTGATTGCATGTGGAACAGCTGTGGTAACATTCCCATAGCCAATTGCATGGAAACACACTCCACTGTCTAGGAACATCATGTTGGTGTTGGCCCTTTTCATTCACTATGAGCAGGAACTAGATCTGTTATTTGGCAAACAGCATCTCAGATGGATTGGGGATTTACCTCTAACAACATACACTGTGGAAACAGGGCAACACTCAGGACAGGGATGTGCCTGACCTTACTACAGACTGTAAGTGCTGCTATACTGCATTTGGAGTAATGTGGGTTTAACAGTGTGTGTGTGTGGATATGGGTGTCCTACATGTCTCAATACCTGCCATGTCAGTTCTATGTTTATGAGGAATCCCCATCTGCAGGGTCATCCACAGACTGGGCAGTGTGTTGTCCCTTTGGTTTCATGTGTTACCCATGGAGCATCTATCTGTGGACTGCAGAAGGTAGTATGAGGATTGCAGTCTGTAGATGGTGAAAGCCATGACAGTTACTGACTTCATATCCCTCATAGGACATATGTTGCAATAAACCCTGTTGCAACAGTAAATGTATGAGGTTATCACAGCAACATGTCAATATTGGACCTGTGTATGTGCTTCCAGCCACAACTCTGTCAACCGTTGTACATATGTCGTGCATGAAGAGGTGCATATGTGCTGTACACCATAATTAGTGTCATCATATATGATAACAAGCCAGTGAGATATCAGACTGCTACACGTGTTATGTACAGTAGGGGTAATATTTGATGACATAACCTGGACATACTGTGGTTGTTTGTACAGTACTGAGGTCTGTGTACTTATGGTGAATGTCAACAGTGTTTGTATTGTTAATATGTACCTTGTCCTGTGTACAGACTGTGGTAGCTGTCATCGTCCTAGGTCCTGTCATATCTGATGTTACATGCTGCTCCACTGTATGTTACTGTATTGGCTTACATGTTTGTATTGCCATACATACACATCCCATACCACTGTCAGCCATCAGACCAAACTGTAGTGGCCCAGTATATGTAGAGTTAGTGTGTGAGTGGCACATATGAGGATGGTGTTGAAAAGATAGTCTATATACTGTAATATTATGCTAGCTTGACATATGTGGCTGTGTTCTCATTGGTTGTGGTTATGCACTTTCACACAGGTGATCTTACCCTGTGCTGTGACATGCCTGTACAGCCTGCTATATATGCAGGTACATGTGCATTCCCCCATAGGAGATGTAGGCCAGTGTTGAGCCAGTCTGCCTGTAGCCTGCACAGTGCATTGTTACATGCCTAGCAGCTTAGTGTACTTACCCAGTGAAATGTCATGTGCAGATACTTGCCAGATGTACTGCTGCTAGGCCTCCCTTAACAGTCATGTATGTCAGACAGAGCAGTGGGATGCTGTACAGATGTATGTCAATATCTAGTGGGTAGTATGCGGCTATGGCACCCCTGTTTGTTTGTGTCTTTCGGTTTTTCCCGGTTAGGGGTCGCCACAGCAGAACTCCATTCCGCTAATTATTGGCAGTAGAGTTTTATGTGCTGGCTTGCCAGGCCTAACCACAACCTTCAACGAAGGAATGCATGTTCACACATGTCGCCACACAGAAGACGCTCTAACTGAGAATCGAACGGGCAATGTCTAACTGTGAGGCGACAACGCTACCACAGCACCACCACTGCAGTATATGGCCATGGCACCCCTGCAACAGCAGTTATTATGTGTCAGGCCAAACAGTGGTGTGTGAATGCATAACCTATGGTGGCATATGTATACCAGTTGTTATGTGTTATACCCATCTACATGGCTGTTAACATCCATATTGTCAGGCATGGTACACATGTTTTGCACTAAGGGGTTCTGTGTATACCTCTGGACTATACAGAGTGTGTCAGACTGTCCACACATATTGGCCAATATCTCTGCTGCAGTCGACAGGGGCAGTTCGTGCTAGAAGTGGTACTTTACTATGATGTCCTTAGGATGTCTGTCAGTAGCCAATGGCACACATGTGGAAAGCAGATGTGAACTCTCACACACACCATGTCTGTGAAGACAATCCCAATTACAGTAGCAATAGTATATAGAACTGTAATAGTACACAAATAAAGGTTTTCCATTCCTGCAAGCCTGTGTATGGTGTTTTTTCCTATGACCTGTCTGTGGGTATATGTTGCAGGCAATGATTGTCATTTGTATGGGTGGCCCATACAGTGTCCAGTTGTTCAGGTGTGAACTGTAGGCATAGTTGCTGTTTCATATTTTGTGCACCTTGTGCATATGTATCTTACTGTACATACCTCTGCGTCTGTATGTGTAATCACACGTATATCTATATATATGTAAATATATATATATATATATATATATATATATATATATATATATATATATATATATCTGTATCTGCATACATGTGTCTGTGTATATGTATCCTGGGGATGTTGATAGCTTCCACATTTTCCATTTCCTATGGGAGCCAGACTGTACTGCATGATATGTTACCATACCAGCCTGACATCATACAGGTGGGATGTAGTACTGTTAACATCTTGTGCCCATGTCATGTCAGGTCCTGGTTATGGGATCTGCAACACTTGGTAGTGTATTGCAGGGCAGATGTGTTTGGTTGGGGGGTATGCCTATTCGTACAAGACATATATTGTTTAGGGTCTCTCAACCACATTAACGGTGCACGTGGACACATTTGTTTATGTTAAGCTATTATTGCTATCTACATATGTATGGCCACATATACCTATATAGATATATATATGTCAGCTTGCATATGTATGACTATGTCCGTATATACCTACACAGCTATATATTTGCATACATATATGTACCTTGCTGTGTATATGTAGAGATATAGGTGTAGACATATATATGCATCAATGTAGGCAATTGTATGTATATATGTTCATATATATTTATAGGGTCTATATTAGAACATCGAAGTTGAAAATATCGAAGCAACATTAAACCGAATCTTTTCCTAGGGAAAGAATTCGGTTGTCCGTTCTGTTGCTTCCGTATTTTCAGTGCTGTGGTGGAAAGTTACAGTTCGGGTTCAAGTAAGTGTGCAGGTTAAGGTAGTTAGGGTTAGGGTGCGGGTTAGGTATGTGTGCGATTGTGTGGATGTGAGGATTAGGGTGGGTTAGGTGAGTTAGGGTTAGGCTGCGAGTTAGGTATGTGTGTGATTGTGTGGAAATAAGGGTTAGGGCGGGTTAGGTGAGTTAGAGTTAGGGAATGGGTAAGGTAAGTGTGCAATTGTGTGGATGTGAGGGTTAGGGTGGGGTAGGTGAGTTAGGGTTAGGGTGCGGGTCAGGTAAGTGTGCAATAGTGACAGACCTTAGGGGTAGGGTTTGGGTTAAGGTAAGTGGATAGTTAGTGGTGTGTGTATAGTTCAGTGTAGGGTTAGGTGTAAGATTTTAGGTGTATGTGTGTGGATTGCTGTTTGTTTGGTGTGCTTGTGTTGTGTGTATGTGTTTTGCTTTTCTGTATGTTCTATGTTTTCAGCTTTCGCTGAATAGGGTTTGATATTAGAACATTTGAAGTTTTGAAACTTCGATGTTCTAATATAGTCCCTATTTATATATAGTGTATATTTCTAAATATATATATATATATATATATATATATATATATATATATATATATATATATATATATATATATATATACATATATACATACGTTGTATCTGTTTAGATATTAATATATTTACACACACACATATATCTAGATGTTGGTATACATTCTCTGTGCTGTTGCATGACTGGGCCGGATGATATGTTTCTGAAAACATCAGTTTTCTGTGTATCTGTCATGGCTTAGTGGTAAATCACTTTGTGTATGATGTGCAGGGTCCTGGGTTCGAGCCTTGCAGAAGCTGTTTATTTTGTTGCTGGGCAGAACACGGGCCATTGGATACAGAGTGATTAAGGCACTTTAAAGAAGTTGTAAGCGGGTTTGCATGGAGCTAAGCACTGCTAACTTCCGGTTACAATTTCTTACACCCAGTTAGCTTCTAAATTGCTTAATCTGTGTAGGCGATGCTTACCCTGCGCAAACAGGCTTAAACCTGCTTCTTGCTGCTTAAAAGTGCTTACTCCTGCTTACCCCCGTGCTAATTTCTTTAAAAGAAAAGAAAAAAAGGGTTGATAGGAAAGTGGTGAAAAAAAGGGGCACAGAGAGGGAAAGACAGTAGGAAAAATAGCCAGGGATGTGCAGGAAGGGTGTAGGGAAGGTCCATAGCTGCCCATTTCTTCTACAACAACAGCTGTGCTTATTACACTGAATTTGGAGGTAGATTTGGGCATTCAAACCTCTGGGTGGGGGTGAGGACAACAGTAATTCATTGTGATACGAAATAGACTGGATTATATGTGTCCAGTGGACATGTGTGCGAAATGGACAGCTATGTATGGGGCGAGATTTTTTTGTGGGAACAGATTGTCCTTTTTCAGGTGAGAGTGGGATGTTGGGGAGGGGTAGTAGGTATATTTGGGGAGGTAGGTTGGGTAAGTTAATAGACAAGACAAACAAGATGCATACAGGGGGGCGGTATATGACACATGTGGGGGGTAAACACCTTGGACGGGGAGGGGTGTTTGGAGGTCCCAAGTCCATGAGCCCTCAAATGGAAACAGTGAGACTGAGGTCCCCACCCATGGGCAGTCACCACTGCACCTTCACGGCCCCAAAGGTGGCTGTGCTGGGGGGCTGAGTAGGAGGGGCAGGCTCACCCTCTAAGTATGCCACATGGCCCTCAAGCTGGCATAGCTGGTCTCGAAACTCCCTGTCAAGCTCCCTATGCACCACAGCCCGGACCTGACGGCAGTTGACCGGTTCCTCTCCTCCCCCGCTCCCAGGGGGGGGGCAAGCACCATCCCATGTGGCAGTTCCACCTGAAGGTGGTGCAGGGCCAACAGAGTAAGAGGTCCCAGGCTGGGCCCCAGATGTGCTGGTGCTCGGTGCCATGGCCAGCTGAGGTGGGACAGGTGGGTCCGCTGGGACCGGCCTTCCCATACGAGCTATGGTGTTGCAGTTTTAAGAAAGATATCAGTTAGTCATAGTCAACAGCATTCAAGATTAGTTATAACAGCATGCGTAGGTATTCCTATTAACCCAAGACACCAGTTTACAACAGTTGCAGAGCAAGCAGAACACATGCATATATGGGACAACAGTGGCCATTACAACAGCATGCAGGTTTCATTGATGGCAACAGGCCACCAATATGGGAATATTTTAACATGGCACATGCATAGAATCGAATGTGAATATTTATAAACCAATAGGACATATGTCCCAAAAATAATTTGGAGTGTACACCGACCCACTGATGTGTGTAATAAGATTATTGTTGCACATATGGAGGGGTGAGAGAGAGAGAGAGAGAGAGAGGTCAATTAACAACTAATGTATCTCTGTAGTTTTCGCAACTTTCTTAGTCACTGCAGTGATCTGTCCCTTCCATGTATTCGTGTACCCAATGTCCTTACTTTGTACAGTGGTATGTTTGTAGATTAGTATATGTGTGGACTGTGTCTTACATATAGTCTACATCTCTTACCTGTTATACCTGTTGAGGAAATCATTGTTAACACTACCTGACAATTTCTACACATACTCCCAGATTCCATGCTTGTAGACAAGTATATAAGTGACCTGTGTTGTACCTGCAGTCTACACCTCTTACCTGTTATAGCTGTGGAGGAAATCTTTGTTAACACTACCTGACAAATTCTACACATACTCCCAGATTCCATGTTGCTGTTATACACATACCTAACAATATGTTATTGCACACACTCTGGTCAAGGTGTGACAGGATGCAGGTGTTAATGTGACATATATTGAGAATTGCTGTCATACACTTTGGGTGAGATGCTACAATGACAGGTTTGTTTCCATATATATTCTCTTTTTATGTTCAGGTCTGACTATCCATTATATGTCAGTATAAGCTGCCTACATTTCTTGGATCATCACACTGATTTGTCAGGGGAACAGGTTACCGGGAAGCAGATTTGGGCCATTTATCTGGACATGCTGGACAGATCAGAACAGTTGAGGGGTATGACTATGCATACAGCTTACTACCTGAACATTCTGCCATAGTCTGTACAGTTGATGGTTATGATTTTGCTTACAGCATACTATCTGAATATTCTAGCAAAGTCTGTACAGTTGTTGGGTCCAATTATGCATACAGCTTTCTATCTGCACATTCTCGCACACTCTGTACAGTTGTGGGTTATGATTATACTTAAAACTTACTTACACTCCCAGGATTCAAACCTCTGCTGTGTGTGGTAAAAATATTACAGTTGACATCACAGTACACTGTGCTATCAGGAAATTGGTGTAAAACATTCCAATGGTTTCTGTCTAAGTCTCCATCAGTTGTTCTATATGACTGACCTCTTGGGACTTCAAACATTGTTATAGCAACCTTCCTACACATTTTACCTGCATTCAACAGTGTGGGTAACACTGCTTACTACAACAGTACTATTTATAGAATGCAACACTACAACAACATATGAAAGCAGGATGTACACAAGCACTCCAGGGGTTATAGTTTTATTTACAAGATGTTACACCTTTATTTCCACATAACCTATTTGACGGTCTTCCTGCCATATTGTCTGGTTTATTCAGTACATCCCATACACAATACATTTTTATACTGGTACAACACTTTCCAGAACTGTTATATTTATCTGTAATGATAGTGCATGCAAGAATATTACTAACCTGCCTCGCAACACTTCATTTGCAGCCTAGCAGCATGGGCTTGCTGGTTCACAGTCTGCTCATCTGCAGCCCACTCATCTGCAACTGTCAGAGAAATACAGTGATATTTAGCCATTACCTATCCATAATATACCCAAGCTAGGCAATCATTATCTACATAGAATGGGTACTTAGTGCTGGGGCATCCATCATCTGCCTTGCTTCTTGGATCCACTGGTCCAAGAGATCACCCCTCCACCACTTCAGGTCAGTATGGTGGTGCCTGACCTGCTCACTATTCCAGGGGATACCAGTGGCACTGGTGAGGTCACAGACAAGACTGTCCCAGGCCTCCACTTTATACTGAGAGCCCTGGTACTGGCCCTTCAGTAGTGTCTCCTCATGGTGTTTTATCAGGAGCCATACCATGAATCTGGACTCCTGGGTGCTCCAGCACTGCGCTCTAAATCAAGTGCCTTTCCCAACTCCAGCCATTCTGCCTACAGTAGGGAGCTGCAACCAGTTATGGGATTCAATGGCGCCTGTAGGGTTTAAATACACCTGATTTCCCACACTTTCCCATGATTGGATGGTTTTGAAAAGGCTAAGCTGTGGGCACACCTGCTTACCTAATGTTGGCATTGCTTAAAGGGGCATACCACTGGGCAGATTGAGTCAGCCACCTTCACATTGCTTACCCCAACTACGCTGAGCTGTGCAATGCTTAGCGTTGCTTAATATTTAATTTGCATTATATTTTCCTTTTGGCATTGATTTATTATTCGTTACATGTTATATATGTGTCTGGTATCTGTGATTCCTGTGTACATACACTGTATGGGTTCCTGGGGACGTCCACACTTTATTACAATAACACCTCAGATCTGGCCTTACTGCGGTACTCCAGTTCACATATTTATGTTATGTAGCAGGTTATACCACATCACACTGTACATAGCTTCCTTTCACATGTTCAGTTTGATTTTCCTATGGCGAGGATTTGTTTGTTGAAACCTCAATCTTATGTACTGCTATGATGGCTTAGTGGTTAACTACTGTGACTGTAGTGTACAGGGTCTTGGGTTCAAGCCCTGCAGTGGCTGTTTATTTTGTTGCTGGCCAGAACACGGGCCATTGAATAGAGTGGTTAAGGCACTTTAAAGCAGTTGTAAGTGGGTTTGCATGGGTTTGCGGAGCTAAGCTGTACTTACTTCTGGTTACAGTTTCTTACACTCAGCTTATACATTGCTTAATCTGTGTAGGCAGTGCTTACCCCCACACAAATGCACTTAAACACACTTACTAGTGCTTACATATGCTTACTACTGCTTATTTGTGCTTAAACCTGCTTACTAGTGCCTTATTCATTATGACACTGACACTTCACATGTGCATTTCCTGCAGTACTCCAGTTCATAAATATGTGTTTTTAGTGGGTTTTACAACAGAAATATTGGTTATAACGTGCTTTGCCATGTAAAATAGACTGTGCTACAGTGGGACTCGAACCGGGAATGCATGGTCATTAGGCGAATGCTCTGCCCACTACACTATTGCTGTGCTGCTTCATTTGCATATATCTTCCTTGTTATCCTCTTTAGCCTTTTATGCTGCTATAACCGTAGCTAGGCAATGGACACACCCGCGCATCTACGGTTAGTTGTGCTTGGATGTTAACCACATAAATAAAAGGGTTTCTTCTTTTAATGTATATGTCCTGTTGCCGTTGTACACATGGGGGACTGTTGCTGGGGAAATTGGGACATCTATGAGCGATCTCACTCATTTCTTAACACCTGCTGTTCTACATTGCAGGGGCATGTTTATTCTGACAGCTCTGCTCTCAGACACACCCCCTGCACTCATACATGATCCGTGTAAGTCTGGGAGCTCAGGCAGCGCACCTTCATTATTATGCATGGTGCACAACCATCCTGCTCCTACAGGGGTGCTTCCGTGCAGGGCTAAGTTAGTCCTGCGTAGAAGATTAGTGAATCCGGGAGACTGTTTGTTGCTAACTTACTTAAAGCATCAAGTTTGTTTTATGTGAACATTGATGAAAGTTAGTGCATTTTAATTATCAGTGCATCCCTCTTCCCCCCATTTCCTACATATAAGGATTTTCATATCTGTCATTTCTTATTATAAAATGAGTGAAATTATAGGTTAAAAACAACAAATTCACTTATTGTGATTAATGATTACAAGTTCCCTTTCCATATTCATAAATTGCCATTGTATGGTATATACTGAAAGATTTAGATTTAAATGGCAACATTCTAGTTTGTATAATCAGCAAAGGTTAAACTGGGTGATTATTATCAATTTAATACTATTTGTTCAGAATATGATTGTTACATTCTGTGACATTTCTAGTTCGGGCTTCTATTGTTTCTCTTGAACAACTTTGTCAGTTTGATGTCATGTATAAAACATTAGTTACCTTGGTAAGAGTTTAAGTATTATGTATGGTCAAGATGGGTTACAAAACCACAATTCAAGTTAAACAATTATATGACTTGTTATGCACATTTACTTATATGAGAAAATCATCATGCTTCCCCTTGATGTTCAATATAGTGTATGTCATTTATGACAAGTTAAAACAGTTCTGTTATACACAAGCCCGTGTTATTAAACTGAGTGTCTATTGTCAATTTAATACTATTTGTTCGGAATATGATTGTTACATTCTGTGGCATTTCAAGTTCAGGCTTCTATTGCTTCTCTTGAACAACTTTGTCAGTTTAGACAAACTAAAAGCCAAATGGATAACTAAAGAAAACAACCAACTTCATAGAACTGAGAAACTGAACAGAACTGAATAAACGTAGTACTAGTGAGTTGACTGAAGCAGATGCCAATTTAATTGAGTAAAATGCCTTTCGTCGCTTTCATAAAGCAACTTCCTCAGTAGTAAAACGCTTTTCTGAGGAAGTTGCTTTATGAAAGCGACAAAAAGCGTTTTACTCAATTAAATTGGTATCTGCTTCATTCAACTCACTAGTACTACGTTTATTCAGTTCTGTTCAGTTTCTCAGTTCTGTGAAGTCGGTTGTTTTCTCAACTTTGTCAGTTTGATGTCATGTATAAAACATTAGTTACCTTGGTAACCACTTAAGTATTATATATGGTCAAGATGGGTTACAAAAACTACAATTCAAGTTGAAGTGATTACATGACTTGTTATGCATATTTACTTATATAAGAAAATCATCATGCTTCCCCTTGATGTTCAATGTAGTGTATGTCATTTATGACAAGTTAAGACAGTAGTGTTATTATACACAAGCCCATGTTATTAAATCCTGTCATTTATATCTAAATTCAGCAGACTGCTTCATCTAATATGACAATTATGTATTTTATGTCTAGATTTACTAAAATCATACATTACATAACTATTGTGTGTGGGTTTTTTTGGCTGTTGCGTAGTTATTTGAGAGACCACAAGCTGTAATGCTTATTCTTATTATTACCTCATTCCAAACATGTTATACAGTCCATAGACTTTAAATTATGAGACCCTTCTAGTTTCTTATTTGTTATAAGTATATTTACATCCTTACATACACACATATCAGTACTTCAAGCACGGGCAACAATGCCCATCCAGTTTTCCCAGAATACCATTCACAAGTTCATGTGGTGTGTTTCCAGGCTGTTCTTAAAATATCCAAACCAATACTTGTCCTGTTCCATTTTACCAGCCTGTTCCATGCAGTGGCCACTCTGCCAGTGAACCACTCAACACACCTTCCATTCCCACAGATATTTCCATGAAGGAAATCTGATGACTCTATAGCACTTCTCAGCAAACCCAAACACCCCTAGAATCAGCTATCCCCATATGCCCAACACATCTGAGCAAGCACACCTCCCAGACCACTGCAAAGGGTACTGCACAAGACCAAGTGCTCTTATTCTTTCACAATAACTCAGACTTCCATTCTTATGTAAGTCCTTAATGTGTTTGGAGTAAAATACATTTTAAATATAAAATTGCACTTATTATTTATTTTTTTTTTATCACAAATCAACTTAATGAGCTAAGCAGAGTGTTGGGAGACCATCAATATGTGTACATGTGGTTTAAAGCAGCCCTTTTATTATATATATATATATATATATATATATATGGTTCTACCTGACTTCACCGACACGCCGGAACATCGACAGCGAAATCGGGAGCCGCAGAAGAGCGAAAGTGCAGAAGACCGACGCGACGGGACCCAGAAGATCGACAGTGCAGAAGACCGACCCGACGGATGAAAGCACCGGCGCTGAGGATGCCGAAATGGGAAAAGGCTGTAAGTATGCGTAGTGACGGACGTTAGGGTGCGAGTAAGGTAAGTGTGGATAGGGGTGGGTTAAGTGAGTTAGGGTTAGGAGCGGGTCAGGTAAGTGTGCGGTAGTGAATGTGTTTGGGTTAGCGGATAAGTGAGTTAGGGTTAGGGAGCGGTCAGGTAAGTGTGCGGTAGTGATTGTGTTTGGGTTAGGGCGGATAAGTGAGTTAGGGTTAGGGAGCGGGTCAGGTAAGTGCGGTAGTGATTGTGTTTGGGTTAGGGGCGGATAAGTGAGTTAGGGTTAGGGGCCGGGTCAGGTAAGTGCGGTAGTGACGGACCTTAGGGTTAGGGTTTGGGTCAGGGTTGTAGGTAGTTGTGTATGTGAGGTTTAGTGTGGGTTTGCAGGGATTTTGGTGTGCTTGTGTTGTGTATGTGGTTTTGGATGGGGAATGTGTTTTGTTTGTTGATTGTGGTGTGTGAAGTGTATAAGGTTTCGTGTTTGTGTACCGTCGGTTATTTCGTTGTCGGGCATGTGGATTTTCGTGTTTTTGTACTGTCGGTTATGTGGTTTCGGTGATTGCGTTGTCGGTGTTGTGGTGTTTCGGTGAAGTCAGGTAGAACCATATATATATATATATATATATATATATATATATATATATATTTTAAACTAAAAACTTCATTGCCGAGAATCATCTCAGAGGCTCCTAAGAGCAGTTAAGCATTATCGTCATTCTGTCTCCGTTACCATAGCAACCTGGGAGCATCTGTTTCTATTAGTGTGTCTGTGTAATGCATACCAGAGGCTCACGATGCACCTGAAGCAAAGCTTCACTTCACTGCAACTTCAAGCCTAAATTCCCTCCCTTTCAGAGAGGCAGCAGCCAGAAAAAGAACGGAGAGCAAACAGATAAAAAAAAAAACTCCTAAAAAGCTGCCACAACAAGAGATAACACATTTTTCCAGCCTTCCCACCTCTCACTCAGCAGATGTATAAACAAACTATTCTCTGCCAAAATTTCCCAGATCACAGTTTTATCTACCCCTTCCCATGGATCCAGGCTAAAACACCAAATGTCTCTTCCTAATACACAAGCATCAGTAAATCTCAATCACAAACCACAGCCCACAACTTCCCAGAAATGAAAATGGCAACATACAACAGCTGCCAGACACAGCTGCATCCACACACACTATGTCAGGCATAATCAAACAGCACTTGAAGCTATGACACCTGCCATAATTGATATTAACTATGCTTAGATAAAATAATAATGACATTTGTACTAGCTGCCAGACACAGCTGAATCCATGCACACCATATCTGGACTGATCAAACAGCACTCGTAGCTGTGATACCTGCCATAACTGATATTAATTATATATAGACAGAATAATGATGATATTTGCACTAAGAGCTTGCTACTCAAACAGCACTCAAAGCTATGACACCTGCCATAATTGATATTAACTATGCTTAGATAGAATAATAATGACATTTGTACTAGCTGCCAGACACAGCTGCATCCATGCACACCATATCTGGACTGATCAAACAGCACTCGTAGCTGTGATACCTGCCATAACTGATATTAATTATATATAGACAGAATAATGATGACATTTGTACTAAGAGCTTGCTACTCAAATAGCACTCGAAGCTATGACTCCTGCCATAATTGATATTAACTATGTTTAGACAGAATAATAATGACATTTGTACTAGCTGCCAGACACAGCTGCATCCACGCACACCATATCTGGATAGATCAAACAGCACTTGTAGCTGTGATACCTGTCATAATTAATATTAACTATATAGAGACAGAATAATGATGACATTTGTACTAAGAGCTTGCTACTATTATTTAACCAGGATATACATGCCATTTCTAAATCATACTATAATACTTTAAATGAAGAAGGCATTAGTCTCCATGACAGCATTTTTTTCAAAACACTCTAAAGTTACTGCTATTGCTATTATATATGATGTTAATTTGTTACATTTGAATCTGAACTCTAATGAATGCTACCTTGTTGAATTAGTTAATTAATTACTTAAATTATTATAAGTAAAAACAATGAAAAATGAACAAGATAAGTATTCACTGAGTTCTAGAAGGGGAATAGAAACTTCTATGTTTGTATTATATGTTGCTTTGTTTGGCTTATATATAATGTAAATAGTAACCCATCTTGACATACCTTTGTTTGTGAAGAATTATTGGATTCTTTGAACATTCTGAATACATCATTACTGTTTCTCATTTGTTTAAGAAACCCTCATTTTTAAATAAAAACAGATGACAAGTGATGTACCATATCAGTTGATACTTTGAGAGATGTAGCTGTAAGAGTTATGAGACAGCTATCTTGGAATCAGTTTTTTGTTTCTTCTTTCTAGCATCAATCCAAGGATTTGTTTATTTTATTCTTTTAAGAGTAGGGGCTATCCATTCCATTTCTTCTGGGATAGACACTATGTTGTTGTTTTTGATGAATATAGTAGCCTCTTCTAAGTCATTAAAGGCCAGATGTTTTTTAATGTTGTTTTTGTTTCAACAGTTGTATTATTGGCCAGACTTTTTTCCTTTGTTCTAGTATTCTGGAAGAATAATCATTGTCAAACCTTATCAGGCTTTGATTGTAATTTAAGGGTGATGTTCTCCAAGCAGATTTTAATATTAGTTCCTTGCCCAGAAATTAAAGAAATGTTATAACTATGGATCTAGGTGGAGTATTTGTTGAGTTAGAAACAGGTTTCGTCAGTGCTCTATGCACCCTTTCAATTCCAAATGAAAGTCCCTCTTTCAAGTCTAAAAATTCAGGAATCCAGGTTGTTAAGTATGAAATAATGTCTTCTCCTTCAGTGTTTTCAGGCAGACCAAAGATCATTATGTTGTTTCTCCTTTCCCTGTTTTCTAAGTCATCTAGTTTGTTAAGCAGCCATGTATTCTGTTCAAGCAGAAATTATTTTTGGAATTCTTTGTCTGAGTCTCCCTTCAATGTCATTTAGAGAAGTCTCTATATTTGTTATTTTTGTATGGTGTTTCTGTAATAGTTCCTTAAGAGCATCAGTCTGTTTTTGAGAATTTAACTTGAGGTTTTCTAAGTCATTTTGAATGCCATCCATCTTCAAAGATAGTTCCTGTAAGGTAGATGTTATCAGTTGCAGTTCTTTTTTCATAGCAGCATCTGGATGAGAATTCCTTGAGTTGTTCATATTCAGTGACTTAATATATCTCCAAGTTACTTGACAGGAAAATTTTTGTACATCTCCACCAAAACTGATATTTATGTAGTTTACTAGTTTAGCTATAGATTTCTGACATTTTTAACTTGAAAATAATAAAATTTTCCTATATTATTATACTAGTTTATGGAGCTCTCAAAATTCACTGCTCTCAGTTGGCCATCTAGGCTCTACTTGCTAGGGAACTTTTGTTATCTCTCTTTTTGATGCTGTACAAGTATTGGTAAATACATTTGTTAAGTGAAATTTTGGCCTTGCCTATATAAAAGGTTGTATATGACTGACATTGGGGCAAGATAAACAACTTTAGATGTATAACAAAATATCTACCTTTAGTAAGCCATTTCTAACACTATCCCACAGCGTCTCACTGTAGTTAATCTCTACATACATGACAGAGTCCACATTTGAATCTCAAACAACTTCCAGTCAATGATTTTTTTTTATCTGGTCTCTCTAAAGTTCTCTTAAAATTTGGACGATTAATGTACATATGGGAAGGTATATAGTCAAAGTGTCTCTTAAAGTCACTTTCATTCTGGACTAGTGGCCAGTTTTTTACAATACTGTTCCTAATGTCTAATGCATCCAAATAATAATGTATAATAAAGTTCTGATTATTTTTATTCTTTTGCTCAACACTGGTAGTTTCTGTTGTACATAAGCCATTATATATAATGGGAGAATACTTCTTTGATCTTTCTGCCCAGATTTCTTCCTTAATATTCTCTGCAAGATCTATAGGATATCCACAATCCAAAAACATATGTTTTAATATGTCAAACTGTCTCAAGTACACATCATTGTTTGATGTTAACCTGCAAATTCTTGCAAATTTGATTTTTAAAATTCCTTTCTTTTGATGAAGGGATGATAATTCCTGAAATGCAAGAATGAATTACAGTGTGCCAATTTTCGATATATAGATGTGTTTAATGTACCATCACCGTTCTTCACAAGTTTAACATCCAGGAAATGTATCTTGCTCTCCTCAATATGAGATGATAATTTGAGAAAATCCATTGAATTCTCCAATTCTGTTATGAATACCTGTAATTGATGAAAAGTACCAAACTAAACAAAAATATGTCATCCAAAAAGCGACAAAAACTTTTGCAATACTGAAAAAGATCAAGTTTAAATGCCACATATTTTTCCCATGTCAATAAAACCACATTCACAAAAGATGGGGCTCAAGCCACTTCTATTGCCACCTCAAAGATCTGTTTAAAATATTCTACATCAAAAAATAGGAACTTGTTGGTCAGTACTGCTTCCACAAAGTCAGAAATAAGCCTGAGAGTATTGTCAGTAACTAAATGAGAGTCCAAAATAACATCACTGAACCAAGGTAAACCAACATCATGCAGAATCACTGTGAATAAAATTTTGACATCAAAAGTGACCAACAAATTATAATTTCCACTATGTAAGTTCTTCAGTTTGTCAAAGAGGCCCCATGAATCCCTAAGGATGTGTAAAATCTTTGAAGAGACATTTCAATTTGGTATCAATAAATTTTGCAAAGGCTTCAGCAACTGACTCATCTGCTGCCAATATTGGACATAATGGTGAGTCCAATAATTTTGAATGTATTTTTGGGATACTAAATATTTTAGGAATAATCAGAAAGGACTCCTTGAGAAAATTATATAAATCCGCAGAAATGTCCACAAAAAGTAATAATTCTTTCAACCACATATCAATAGAACCATACGCAGTGTGGATCTCATTCAAAGAAACTGGTTGGTTTGATTTAATTTTGGATTATTTTGAGGAGCAACCACATTGTCAGCTATGGATTCCAATGATTCATTTGCAAACTCTTTTAGGTCTTTTATATTTTTTCTGAAGATGTCTACAATTAGATAGACAAAAGCTCTTAAATTTTAAACAGTTTTTCATAAAAGTCGTATCTGGAATCATTTTGGCTGTCCTGATCACTTTTGTTACTGGATTTTATTGGTTTTATAATCTTTGCAGCTGCTTTTGTTGTTTGGTTTAAACTTTGGAAATGTTTTTCTTTGTGATATTTAAAAAAAAACATTTATTTAATGATGTTCATATTGTTGTGCCTTGCCACATATGAAGTGGTTGTTTTTTTTAGAATGAATTGAAAGTCTTATTGATGAATACTTTTTGGAAGACAATATAACTACAGGTTTAACCCAATCAGGTGAGGAATTCCTACCTGGTGATTGAAGGGAGGCCACTAGATAACATTATTTTACACTATAAAGCTTTGTTTCCTTTGGCACTTACTTCAGTAATACCAGCCATTCGCCATCTATAAGTTTTTGTTCCATAGATATAGAAAATGTTAAGAGATTTGGTATTCTGGCAAACCCTTAAGTTAGAGCTATGAGCATGGGATTGGAAAGATAAAGGAGTGGACAATGGGTTACAACTTTCCTTTCTCCTCCAGGAGGACCAAGTGTATGACTATGTAGTTCAGTCACAACTTTTTGTGGCTGATGGGGAGATTTTAGCTGGCTATATGCATGCATTCTTGTTTCTCATATGGAACACAGTGCAATGGAACATGTTGGGAATGGAACCTCATTGGAAGATTGAACCAAGGAAATTATCCCGTTAACGTGAAGATGAAGTATAAGAGTGGATACTGGATGGCACTGCCTTGTGGAAGGGTAACCCTACAGCAGGAACCTTGGCAACATGTTTCCTGAACCTCTTGTTAATTAGGAAACAAGCTAGAAAATGTAGTCCATATCTTTGGGTTTACAAGTATGTCACACTTATTGTATTTTAGGGTCTATATTAGAACATTGAAGTTTCAAAACTTCAAATGTTCTAATATTGAACCCTATTCAGCAAAAGCTGAAAACATCGAACATACAGAACAGCGAATTTTTTCCTAGGGAAAAAATTTGCTGTTTCAAAACACATACACACAGCACAAGCACACCAAACAAACAGCAATCCACACACATACACCTAATATCTTACACCTAACCCTACACTAAACTATACACGCACCACTAACTATCCACTTACCTTAACTCAAACCCTAACCCTAAGGTTCATCACTATCACACACTTACCTGACCCGCGCCCTAACCCTAACTCACCTAACCCGCCCTAACTCTCACGTCCACACAATCACACACATACCTAACCCGCGGACTAACCATAACTCACCTAACCCACCCTAACCCTCACGTCCACACAATCACACACATACCTAACCCAGACCCTAACCCTAACTACCCTAACTCGCACTCAATTGCACACTTACCTGAACCCGACCCGTAACTTTCCACCACAGCGCTGAAAATACCAAAGCAACAGAAACTGACAACCAAATTATTTCCCTAGGAAAAAAATTTGGTTTTCTGTTGCTTCGATATTTTCAGCTTTCGCTGAATAGGGTTCGATATTAGAACATTCAAAGTTTTGAAACTTCGATGTTCTAATATAAACCCGTATTTTATAGTATCAGCAAAATCAGAAAAGTGGCGAGTAATAAAAATAAGACAAGATGTCAGTTATATTTTTGTAGAAAATCTAGATTAAGAGGGGCTTTTGTTTTCTACAGTAAGTGATATGTTTTGTCTATTTGTTTTGTTTTGTACAGTAAGAGATGTGTTTTAATTGGCTTGTACATGATATTCTTTTCATTTGTAAGGTGCATATAACTATGACTTTGCTTTGGAAGAGGAGTAGGGGGGTTACTTTACTGCACTGCATTTTTTTTTCTGGGCCTGCATTTGTGTTACATTTTTTCGCATGAATACCAAACCACTTTTTAATACATGTCATTTGATATTTAACTCATATGGTTCTGTCAATTAAATGGATTCTTCATTTAACATGTCTCAGAGTACAGCAATTCCCTCCAACTACCATCATCAAAAAACTTCCAGAATTATTGGTGCTATGTCAAAAGTGTTGATAGGTGCAGGAGACCTGGTGTCACTCTACCGTAAGAGATCCTTCAAGTGTTGACAGTCTGCTCTGCACCATCACAGTTACAAGGCTCATTGTCAGAAGTTCATGACCAGATAAAGGAAGTCCTTACATTTCAAAAATAAACTACATTTTATACAGAATACAAGCAAAAGTCTGAAACTTGCTGTTACACTTTTAAGCATTTTTGCAGGGAGTCTTCACCACAAACAATTCCATACCCCAATTCCATACCCCTGCTGCTATGTACACTAACTCTTAGGTCACTGTAGCTCAGAGTAGATGGAATATCCCATGGCACCACAATCTTGGAGTTAATATATATTCACCCATATGAAATTGATCTTCTGCAGTACTTAGGACCACCATCAAAGTGCATGAGGATTCAGCAGGCAGACGAGTCCTATCATAAACATCTATGAGGGGGAAGGATATTAAAGAGGAAGAGTGGTTTAAGAGATTGTCTGGCAGTTAGTATAGAAGATTAAGGCTATGAGCTGTTAATGAATTGCCCCTTGCAGTCCAGGGTATGATTCTCTCAGCCTCCATGTACTTACCCTGTGAGCAAGTCATTTCAGTAGACAGTGTTGTGAGCAGGTGAGAAATTAGGTTAGGTTCATCAGTGGTTTCCTGAACTGCACGTCAAATAACTATCTATGAAACTACTCTATGAAAGTGAAAGCACTGAGTAATAAACCTCCATGTCCAGAGTACAGAGTATCATGTCAGGAACCTCTTCACTTGCCAGGCAAATGCTGCCCCAAAATAGGGTATTATATGGAAGATATATAAGGAAAGGAGAATCATGTTGCACAACAGGAAGAAGAAAACACTTTGTGGCACATTTGTAATCCAAACATTGCTGGGAAGATTACACTTCTGCTCACCACAAATGGGAACTTCTTAGATTTGCAAAAGTCTCCGCTGCAGATATTTGACAGACACATTTCTTACATGTTCTTCAGTTTGTAGGCAGCTATACATACATGCATGAGTTGACTAGAGAGAGAGCAATGCTAGGATCTCTTCCTTTGTCTTTGCTTTGAAAAATTCCAAATGTAACTTCACATAACACTTCCTCTTTAAAGGTTCTTAGGTGAATACTGCAGACTATTACAAGCCTAGCCAATAACTAGATGTCATAATCAAACCTGTACTTTGGAGTTGGTCAGTGACCAAAAATTCAAGTTAAACCCCAAATATGACCTGTCAGGTTTTAAAAGAACTGTTATAAATGCTGTTTAGAAGAATTTTCCAGTTTTTCAAAATTTGAGGTCAAAGGAATGCTGATTCATAGAGACATAGAGTTGTTGGTTGCTATTAGGTAATTGATAAGGAAGATCATTTTCATTGCAATTCTCACCACATTCTACCCCTTTCCATAAGGGTATAGGGTATGTAGGGTGAAACCAGAAATGTATTTGCAGTTACCCATCCAGTCATTCCAGATGCTTTTGAAGAGTGTGTGGGAACTGCTTTGTTTAATATGAAGGAGTCTGTTCCGGTAGAGAGAACTTCTTTGAGTGAGCTCTTTATCAGACTAGCAGGTTAGATGTATGTTAAGGTGATGGTTAAGATCTTTAGTATGGCTGTCCATGGTTTTGCTGGTTTTATGAATATGAAGGTGGTTGCTCAGGGCAAAGCTATTTGATGCCTTGTAGGAGAGGCAGAGGTCATTCCAAGAAGTCTGTATGAGACAGAGAAGAGAGACAAAACTCTAAGATTTTGTACACAGGTAATGCAACTCAGGTCCTTGATTTTCTTGCTGAGGAAGCATGGTATTCTTTCGAGTTGGGTCACGTCTTAACAGATACATGGTAAATGGAGCATTCTACTCAATTATGGGCCTAATAACAGAGGAGAAGAGAGGTATGATAATATCCTTGATTCGGAATAAAATGCCCTTAGTAATCATCTGGGACAAACAGGATTCCCCAACAAAAGTGGTTATGAAAATGTGCACAGAAATCTGACAGCCTTTGAGTAGAATGCCATTAATGTAGTAGGATCAAGTGTGTTCCTGTTTGCCAAAGGTACAAACTCTATTTTTTGGCATTTAGATTGTGACTCTGGTCATGCTACTATTTATTTCTGAATGTTAAATCTTGTTGTAGAATCTGGGATTCCCTGGGAAGTTCATAACACAGTCAACAACAGCCTTAGTAACCCAAAAGCCTTTGATGTCAGCTTAGAAACAGCAGAGGCCCCAGTACCAAGCCTAGAGGAACACTTCTGGAAATGAGCCTTTTTGAGGAGAGTGTTCCCCCAGTGTTGATTTGCTAGGTTCTGTCTGTGACCCATGTTGCTATCTTCAGGTAGTATAAGGGCTTGAATATAGTTTGATAAGTTTATCTATGATTCCTGCATGAGGAATAGTATCAAAAACATTGGCTAGGTCAAGGTAACCAACTTGTCCTTGTCCAGAGCCTCAGCAACCTTTTCAAAGAAGCCAGACAGATTAAGCAGACAAAATCTTCCCTTCACAAACCCAAACTGGGTTAGTTTAGGGAGACTTTAGGTTGCCAATACCCATGTTTTTGAGATCCGTAATAATAAGACAATGAAATGCATCATTACAGACCTCATATTGTCTTATTCATGTGATGCAGGATCAGTGATGGGACCTCTTCTGTGGTGAGGGATGACCATCATGGTTTTCTAAACCTAAGGCACAAAGCCTGATGAGACTGTGAGGTTTAACAGATTATTGTGTAGGGATTGAGTAAGACAATGCCTCATGCTGGTAAGGAAACACTCCAGCACATTGTGACATCTAAATGAAATGGCATTTTTCACCACAAAGAGAGCCATTAGGACTTGCTCAAGGGTGATGTTTAGTGGGGCTGACAAGGGACAAGGGTATGTTGGGGGAAGAACTCTGAATTACATTAATCTGCTAATAGGTCAGCTATTTCTTGAGGATCAGAGAATATTTGGCCTTGGAAGATTTAACTTTTTCTCAGCTCTTTGTTTAACTTTAAGTTTAATTTTGAGATGTGGAATTTTCAGTTTGTTACTAAGGTACATTTTTTTCTCATGTTACACAACTTGTTTATGCCAGGGTTCCACCAAGTGGGTTTATTCCCAAGCTTGATATTCTCTTTCTTATAAAGCAGAACCAAAGTCTTGATGCAGGCATTGAGGTAATAACAAAATCCTTCCATGGAATGTAGCAGTGTTTGTTTCTGAGTCTTCAAAGGGAGAGTGACTCATGAAACTCTTCAGGTTATCATAGTTTGAGTAATTTTGCCTTAGACAAATCTCTAAATGTTGTATGGTTTATGAATTGTTTTGGACATGGTTCTGATAGTGAGGACCACTGCTTAATGATCAAGCCTTATAAAGAAGGGTATAAATGTTGGCACTGACCATAATGGTGCTCTGTTTGTAATGATTAATTCCAATATATTTGATCCTCTTGTAGGGAAGCTTGCACTCTAGTCTAGTGAGTTTGCACTGGTAACGTCTTGAAAGCACGCCGCATATTTATTTGTACTGCTGTAATTATCCCAGTTAACAGATGGAAAATTGCAATCCACAAGTATAATAGTGTTTAATTTAATGGGAAGTGGCTCCAACTTGTTTATACTTTCCTTGTGGGTTAAAGGTAGCAAAGTGGGGGTTCTATACTTGACCAAAAATGGCAAGGATTCATACTTACCATTATTAGGATATGAAGGAGTCTGTAGTTATTATTTAGCTGTATAAGTCCAAAGCTGAAGGAATTGAGGAGGTATATGGATACAAGCATCATAAATTAAACACATACCTCAGTAGAGGATCTGAACATGTGAAAATCCTAGCAGAAAAGGTATGTTTGTTATCAGTGCATTAAAAAGTTTGTTTCAACAATGACACATATATCTATATTTTCTATGGTTAGGAAGGCTTCTAAAGAAGGTAGCTTCTTATTTGGACTTCTACCATTGAGCAGTGTCTCCCTTAAACTGTCCCTGTTTGGTTTGGTTTGGCTAGGTTTGTAAATGTAGCAGGTTTTTATTGCCTAAAAAGGCATGATGGAGTTAAAGAAAGTCATGTCCAATATATGAACACCCTGAGTGGAAAGATGCAAGCCAACACTGGAGAGGTAGCTCGGACAGTTAACCATCTCCTTCTGGGTTGATATACACTGGATCCCCCTAGAATGACACCAGTAGTTGGGCCAGTTATTGAAGGCATCATCAATCACTTATACTGTAACATCATTCTTGATTATGTCATGCTGCTGAAGACTTACTTCATACCAGCTCTAGAAGTATCATCTGGCAGCTCTACCATGTTTCTCTTTACATAATATAGGGGCATGTGTCTGAAGTCATTCACTGCCACATGAAGAATAGCCATGTCATTGGTGTGAAAGTACATGAGTGCCCTAGACATTTGCCATATCCTGGCTCCTGAGAGGTAGCTGACCATCAACCTCTCTTTGAAAATACACCAGAACCACAAACTACAGGAAAACAAAACACTCTGGCAAGAACATGTAGACCACAAAACCAGTTTCCAATGAGTCCAAGGCACAAAGAAGTTGTAGTCACTTTTTATTCACAGAAAAACATAATAAAATAAGTACTTTCATCATCAGCTATTGTAGACTTCATCAGACAAAGTACCAAACACTAAAAGCAGTTATTTTAAAAGCAGAAGTCAGAATATGCCCATCATCCTAACCAATCAAATCAAAAGTGGGAAGTGACATCCCAACAGGATCATTATTGCATTTAAAGGAAACTGCATTTCATAAATAGATCCAAAGATGTATAAATATAAACACATGAAAATATTAAATATTTATAAATAGACTAAATATTTGATGAAACATAGTGGCCATATTTTGACTTCTGCTTTTAAAATAACTGCTTTTAGTGTTTGGTACTTTGTCTGATGAAGTCTCCAATAGTTGATGACTTCTTCTTTCAGCTTTTCCTGGTTGGGGGTCACCACAGCAGATCATCTGTCTGCTCATGATTGGCAGTGGAGTTTTACAGTGTTGAGTTGCCAGCCTGGCACCCAACCTTCGACGGAAGGCACACACACACGCCTAGGGCCAATTTAGAGTGTCCAATCCACCTACAGCATGTCTTTGGGATGTGGGAGGAAACCTGAGCACCCAGAAGAAACCCACGTGACCACAGGAAGGACATGCAGACTCCACACAGAAGGCACCCCAGCCAAGGATTGAACCAGAGAACTTCTTGCTGTGAGGTGACAACGCTAACCGTTCCATCAGCGTGGCCGCCCTGTCCAATAGATGATGACGAAAGTGCTTATTTTATTGTGTTTTTCTGTGAATAAAGCATGACTACAACTTCTCCTCGTGCCTTGGATTCATTTGCAACTGGTTTTGTGGTCCACATGTGCCTGCCAGATTTTTTGTTTTCCATCAATCTCTCTTTGTTAAGCCTGGTGAGCAGAGTATCTTGTGTCTTACTATGGTGTTTCCAGTTACTTGAACATTTCCTTGTGTTGTAGTTGATCCAGAGTGCCTTGAAGGTTCAGATTGACTAGTATGATGACGCCTCTAAGTAAGATTTGTCATAAATGGTGATAAAGGTTGAGCATGTAAGAATACATTAGTCTTCTGAGTAGCTTGAGAGTCATACCTTCACCTCAGAGGTCTTTGAGGCTTGGAAAGAGACTTCTTAAGGACCTCTGCGCAAGTGAGCTTGGTGTGTGTGGCCACTGATAACCTGCTGGAAGCTGTATATGTGTTTAGATGATAGGCACACCTTCAACTTTAGTAGGTATTTGCATCTCTCACATGATACTGAATGTAGAAGAGATGTAAATGGTTACTGAACATTAATAAGTTAGAGGTCTTCCTCAAAGTACTTAGTGCTTATAAACTGACAACAGAGGGTGACGATGTACTTTACATTCCTATGACTTCAAAATAAGGTAAGTAGATGATGTCTGGAATGTGTTAGGCTGATTAGGTAATTTAACTATATTACTTTCCACCATAACTAGCACAGGGAGTTACAGAATATAGAAAATTATTAACACACATGAATTGCACTCCAGTCATCAACCATAACAGCAAGTCCCTCTTTAACACTGCTTAATATCACATGTGTGGGGGGCTACATATTGAGATGAGGGGCACAGCATCTCTTCACACAGCGGGGTGATCCTTAGCTTAGCTAGATGGTGAAGACTACAGTTATCTAGGGAGTTCCACCTATTCCGAAATATATGGAGACAATTGTAATGCAGAGAGTTGATTAAACCCTGAAATCCATATAAAAGTGAAGCATCTGGTTGCCTGATATTCCTGTTTGGTGATTATATTGTTAGCATATTCATACAAATTAAGGAGATTGTGGCCCACAGCACAGCTACTATGTTTGCCTGGTTTGGGAAGGCTTGTAAATATTGTAACAAGATATTAAGAAACACCAACTATCTCCCTTCTTGTCAGCACAGTTTCAGTATGTTCTCTGCTAGTTACTACGGAAAGTTTTAGCTTAATGCAGTGATTCCAAAACTGTGGTCCATGGACCCCTGAGGCTCAGTATGATCATTTCTAGGGGTCTGCAGGTCATTGAACCCACCTGGATTTTGCATCCCCACATCCACTTTTGCAGCATCCAGATGACCAACCCTGCTGTAGTTTAAAAAAAAAAGAAAAACTAATTTTCCACTACGGCTACACAGCTCACCCTCAGTAAAATAAAATAAAAGAGAGAGATTTCCATGTTTGTGGCTGAGCAGCTGAATTTTTGCATTCTCTGCTAAGCAATTGCTAGCCCTTAGTTAGAAAAAGGAAGAAGAAGAACTAATAACGTCTGCATCTACAGATGAGGCTAAGCAGCTGCTTGCTTGCCCTATGTTTTCTGCCTGGCAGTTGGAATTTGAAGGGAAATTTTTACAAAATACTGGGTGATTAAAGTTACTAAAACTAAATAATCACATGCAGTTAAGTTGCAGACTTCATACCCTTCAGAAAATGCATTCTAACACAAATCCTGTTATTCTAGCAACTCTCTTAGTTTGTAAGAGCAATATTTAAAATGTGTCCCCAGTTTTGGAGCTTTGCCCCCCCCCACACATTATGACAGCCTTTGTCCAGATTTCTTGTGCTAGGAGGTTGAGAGTTATGGCGTGTATGAAAGAGGGAGGTAGGGGCGTGTGTGTGTGTGTGTGTGTGTGTGTGTGTGTGTGTGTGTGTGTGTGTGTGTGTGTGTGTGTGTGTGTGTGTGTGTGTGTGTGTGTGTGTGTGTGTGTGTGTGTGTGAGTGCAGGCGTGTATTAATTAATATCAGTGTAAAACCACAATCCAAAATATAGGATCCACCAAAATATTTCCTATACAAAAGAGGTCCTCCAGCTTGCAAAGTTTTGTAACCACTGGCTTCATGTCATATTAATTTGAAATCGACTGAAGTGTATTAGCATTAAGGATCATCAAGGAATGACAGGGGTCAGGCTTCCCAGAGTGAATGACAGCACTAATGCCTGGTATAGGCACATGTGTGCACTGATAACCAGATAATTAATCTGATTATGGAGGCTATGCAAATCGCTCCTGAATAACCATCTCCAGAATGTTGCTCTCCCTGATGATTCTTATTACTAACGCACTACATTCCATTTCAGATTATAATTACATTAAACTGAAACTTACAAAAAGACTCCACCAAGGTTATGAAGCAAAGAATTCCTAAAATGCACATCTTTAATGGCTAAAGAGCAAACACATTCAATCTACAAAAGTGTTCTGCTATGCAAAAAATAAAATGGTTCCAGTATAAATCTCACCACAATATGTACTGACTATTATGGAAGGTTCAAAGTTGTAATCCAGTTTATCTTTCAATATAAAGGAATTATCACTTAACTTTATATCTGGGGCCATCCAACTTTCCAGTTAAAAATGGGTGACATTATGCCCAGTACCAAGTATGGGGTGACAAATCCTTAACTACATCCCATACAACCCAACTTTGAATAGCATATCTAACACTGGGAGAGCCAGATGAGGCATGAAAGTGAACAGTTAATGCCAGCTCACACATTCTGGGGAGAGGGCAAAGTGGCTTCCAGTCAGCTGATGCCACCATGCAAGTGGAAGTTTGCAGGCCACCAAAATGACAAGAACAGGAATGTGAGCTTGGCAATCCCAAAACCTTCATGGTAGCCCTCATTAGCATATGGAATATACATGGATAGGGAGGCTGTAAGATTTTACATGCTGATACAAGTATTCATAACAACCAGCAGGGGGACACTTACTGCCTTACATAGAAATGCCTTAATTGGCAGGATATTGGCAATGGTACAAATAACCTCCTTAGCTACCTAGATGACGGCCCCTCCATTTGGCTTTTGCCTTCATGCTGTTGTCACACCAGAAGTGAAGGAATGAAAAGACTCGAAACAAATAGATTTAGGCTTGATGTTTGGCAGGCCCTGAGGCAAAAGGCAGACAGAAAAAGTATTGTCATAGGACTGAAATAGAAATTTGGCATCATCTGCCTTGCACACCTAACTGCCAATGCCATTTAGAATGCAGCATATGAGTTTGAGCAAAAGAAAATTTTATATAAACTGGACACAGTCTTCATATCTTTGCAGTCACTGTATCTTTAAGATTTCTAATGCATTACATGTGTATTACTATTTAGAAAATAGCAGAGTAAAATGTGTTCCTTGAAAATTTGGCATACATGCTAAGAGGCCAAGACAAACTCTCAGAAGCTGAAATATTATCTTTAGGTTATTACCAAAAAAGCATCCTTGTTTCATAAGTGGAGGATGTTCACAGGGCCTTTGAACGTATCAGATTTTTCTTAGCAGCAAACTGCATGAACAGCAAAATAAATATTAGTCTGCATTATGTTGATTTATTTTCCTCAGCCTAGAAGAATCTTATTCTAAGGTACTTGTTAATTCTCATATCTCATATGTCATATAATGTGACAAAGCTATTTGATTTGTCTGGTGTTCGTAATTAAACTCAATAAAATATGCAAAATTCTAATGCATCAGTGAATATTCCCTAAACCTGGCTGGCTAATCAAACCTTGCTTTGTGGCCTATTAACTTATCTTTGCTTAAATTAAGTACTTGAAACAGTTAAAGGCAGACAGAAATGGTCTGTGTGTAAAAGAAGCAGTTTTTGGCACACATTTCTCTTCTACTGCATAGAAACAACGGCTTCTTTCTCTGTTTTAGGAAGGCAATGCTGATACTAGTTCCAAGAAGGGAGATGAAGAGACTGGCAGTAAAAAACAAAGAAGCATTCCCATAGGAACAAAGATCTATGAATTCTACAATGCGCCTATTGTTAAATTCTGGTTTTACACAGTAAGTACATGTGACAAACAGAATAATGCATTTTATTGATTTAATGTACAAAACTACACAAATAAATTGTATACATTCCTAGTCTAAACTGTCATCCATCTTCTGCTTCATCCCTCTACTGTTTCAAATGGAAGTCTTATTTATGCAGTTATTCACTGTAAATAACTTTAACTGGTGCAACATAAAATTTACTACATCATTATCACAGCAGCATTGATTTTTTGCGTGTTTTAAGTTCATAGTCTGAAAAGTAACTGGCAAATGGGTCATACCATTTCAAAAGCAGGTAACCAATATGTATTATTTTTTTCCATTACATACAAAAAATATTTTGTTGTGGCTTTACTATGATTTCAGCTCTGCTCAAGGCAAGTTAATTGTAAGATCAAATCTTTGTGCATGGTTGTTATTCACTTAATGGCTTGTGATGATTTTGATGATGTTTTAGGTTTTTGTTTTGGGTTGCATTTGTATAAAATTATCCACTACCAGTGCTAACAGTATAATATTGTAAAGTTTTGGTCATCCCAGTGTGTCAGTATTAACTTCTTAGCTGCCATTATGGCCATCTTAAATTCTTGTGTTCTTATTTCCTCATCAGGACTAGTAATGCCTATCCTAAATTTTCAGGTTCTTATTTTCTCAGCTGGATCAAAAATATCCATCCTAGATTATTGTATTTTTATTTCCTCATTTAGACCTACAATGTCTATTCTAAATTCTTGTGTTCATATTTCCTCATCTGGATCAGCAATGTCAATTCTAAGTTCTTGGGTTCTTATTTCATTAACTGAATCAGTAATGTCCAGAAATCACATCAAGTAATAAATAGTCTACCCTCAAATGTATAAAAATCATGACTGAAGCTTCAGTCAGGCCTTTTTTTTAATTTAACCATCATCATCATCTGACCTCCTCATAGGATCATCAACAACGTATTAAATCAGCCTGACTTCTACCATAATGCCAGCAAACATTTGACTTTAAGAGGCCCATTCTTCAAAGTGTCTATAGGGTATAATAAATTCTCTGAGTTTTCTTATATGACTGGTTCTAGCTATGATTGATGTATATCCTCCAGAAAGTTGCATAATTGCCACTTTTCTGACAATTGTCTTGAAATCACATATCTCCACCTCCTTAGGCTGGAATTAGAAGGTTCTACCTGCTGGCATCCCCGCAAGAATTTTCTTAATGTTTCATTTTTCAGAACACACATGTAAAATATTTTTTCAGAACACAATCATTTAAGAGGAATATTTCTATTGTCTTTAAGTTCAATGAATAACACCCTTTCTAATGTCCTCATTTCTCTGTTGCTCTATGTACCTTTCTTAATATCCTTCCTTCTGAACGATATTCACCATTTGGGACAGGCACACTTCCCAATGAGATGTCATATTAAAAGGCACATTTAACCAAGGGAGTGGGATTTTATTGCACTGTTCTTTTATCTCTTCCCAGTACTTGTTTAAATTCTGATATTATCTTCAAATAATTTTTACTCTAATGGACTACTGACTATACTTGTCAATATTTCTCTTAATATTTTCAGAGTAAACAATTATAAATACTGAATTTCACTGAGGTTTTTAAACAGAACAATGTATGTATACATTTACACATCTGGAAGAACAATGCCTTATCCTTCCAGAGAAATTATTTAATTTTCTCCTTGAATTGATGAAGTTCCACCCCTCCAGAAGAACTTGGTTAAGGAACGTAACTAATAAATATCTGAGTATGAATCCATTTTATTCAAAGTGTTCTCAGCAACTGCATCATATGGAAGAGGATAATTAGCAACAGATGCATTTAATTTATTTATTTATTGGACCTAATAAAAATAATATTGGTTACACCACTGAATTTTATCTTTCACTTTCACAGTTGCTTTTTAGTTAACTTGTAAAGTACCCTCAGTTGTGTTTGCAAAATAAACGCAAGCATTTCAATCTAGTGACCATTGCAATATTTGAAATAACTGCTCATTTTTTACAGGGACATATCATTCCTTTAGACCTTTCTAAGTTTATCCTATAAACAATATAAAATTCATCCCCTTTCAAAAAATGAGGAATCTGTGTTTTCTTTTGATTATAATTAACTATCTAGAATAAATGTTCTGCATAAGCCATTAATAAAATAATGTTTGACCCAGTATTAATACCTAACCACATATTAGATTGGTTATATAATAACAGCTTAACAGATAGATGGACAATGAACACTATTAGCATTTCTTGGCATTTAGTTTTAGTCCATGGCTCTGACACCAGTTATTTGTCTATGTCAGCCTTTCTTGGAGAACATTAGTGTCCCCAACCAAATGTACCACAGGGAAATGTCTCACTGCCTAGGTGTATAAACCTGTATTTCATGCTCATAATACCTATCATTGAGTACAACGACCCCTTCGGTAACTAGGCACATCCATCAACTGGAATGTCCACAGAGGTTCCTCACTAAAAGAATAAAGGGCATAAATAATATGTTCTATGCAGAGCACCTCAAAGTCCTATCCCTGCATTCTGTCTCCTACAGGCTGCTAAAGGGAGATCTATGCCTGACATATAATGTGTCTTTGGACCCACTCTGACCTCCTTCATATCCGCCAAACAAACAGCACCAGACTTTGGCCCTCTTCAAAAGGAACCTTGACGATTGGATGGGAGAAAGGAAATTCACCCCAGGGATCACGTCAGTCACCCTGCTAGACAGGGGTCCAGGGAAGTAAATAGTGTGGGAAGAAATAGCCAGGGAATTGTTATGGCTAGGCTTGTATAGGCCCTAGGGCTGATAGCCTAGTACCAACCTATAAATCTATGAACCTAGAATTACCCATTCTAAAGACATAAATTTTGCCTGTTATATAAGTAGGACTTTTTGTAGAAGTATGTATCCCAGAGGCTACCCCTTCTCTGGAACAGGCTCCCCACCCTTGTGAAGCAGAGTTCCTCCTTAACCCACTTCAAGTGGACAACTGGATGGGCAACTGGAAATTTACCCCTATTTTAGCACCTATGTCTCTAATGGGCACAGGCAGCATATTAATGGTTCATCTCCCAAGTCCCTGCCTATACTACCAAAGACACCAGAACTTGTCAGTGGTTTGCATGGTTAGGGATAAAAAGACCCCAGCATTCTTTAGCCTAGTATACACCTATGAAACTATATTTTTATTTATTTTATTTATTTTACATTTGTTAACCGGGCTAGTCTAGCTGGATATATTTCCATTTTCAGTAGAGACCCGGGGAGAAAAGCTCCAACAAAATAAAAAATTAAAAATGTTGTTACATGGTAAATAAAAGGATTTAAAAAAGTAAAACAAGTAATAATAACATACTGAAGATATTTACACTTGAAAAAGTGACAAAAAATGTAGCACAGTATGATTCATAAGGAATTTTACACATCAAAAGTAGAAAGATTTTAGTAGTATGTTGATTACAGTTCAAACAGTAATAGCCTTGCTTGCATGAATTAGCTTTAAAATGTTAGTAAGTTTATTTGGAAGAGGAAGTATCAGTAGTGAAAGTAGCTGGTTAGTCAGGGTTGCAACAAGGGCATAACCAGTGTGTTTTGAGGTGTTTTTTGAGTTTTTGTTTAAAGAGAGGCAAGGAAGAGAGTTGGGTTAGTTCATTGGGTAGCTGTTTCCAGTTTTTACCCACTGTGTTAGTAAACAGAGAGTCACCAGCCATGTTGTTAGACTTGGTTATGCTAGCGAGGAGTTTGCTAGATGAACGTAGGGAATTCAGATTTTTATAGGGGATTAAAAGATTGGAGAGTATAGGGGTGGTGTTGGGTTGGTAAAATATCTTGTGGGCAATGGTAAGTTGGGAGATAATCAGATGGTTTTGGAATTCAAGCCAGTCTAGCTGCCAAATATTTAGACAGTGGTGGGTTCTAAAGGGATTGCCAGTGGCAAATCTGGTGGTGTTATTATAGGAAGTTGCTAGTTTGTTAAGCTTATTTTTCTTTAGGTTAGTATATATAGGTGAGGCGTACAGAAGAGTTGAGGTTAGATGGGAGTGAGCAATCTTGGTTCTGGCTGTTGGGGTTAGGAAAGGTTTGATTCTATATAAGGAGCCTATTTTTCTGTTGACAGTTTTAATGGTCTTATTTATATGGTAATCAAATGTAAGGTTATTATCAATGGTAATTCCTAACAGTTTAGTGGTAGAGTCAGGGAATATAATAGTGCCATTATTAGAAGTGAATGAGAAATCTATGGGGGAGGACTTAGTAGTGGGAGTAAAGAGAAGGAGCTTGGTTTTTCTGACATTAAGAAGGAGGCAGCGTTTTGTAAACCATGTTTCTACAATGTACAATTCTACTATAATCTGCATAATACATCTGGTCAGTCCACTGTTTCCAATATACAATTGATTTTGCTATCATTCGTTCTGCCCCTGACATACCTGAACTCCAGTCTATCACTTAGAACTTATTCTTCTCACTGAATACTAGCTGGAACAACACCAGCTCATAATCAGTCCCAATAAGGCCAAACATGTGTTATACACACCAGGCACACTAATATTAGCAACTTCAAAATATTGTCTACTCAGACTCAGCCAATATGTCTACATCTAGGATTTGTTACTACACTTGTTGATGTGGTCATTGATTCCCAACTGAAATTTGACCTCTACATACAAATTACCATAAAGAAAACCCATCAAAATCTAGGAACCCTTTATTCAGCTAAACCATTTCTCACTGAGCAAGCTTGTAGACATTCTGCTACTACAGCCTATCTTCTCCCAAGCATACTATATGCCTTTTCAAACTTCACTAACCCGCAATCCACTTAACTTAAAAGGTTCAAACAGTGCTACAATAAAGTGGCCAGATTTGCAGCAACATTCTGCAACAGAAGTCACCACTGCTAAACACTAAAAAAGTTAAACTGGATGCAATTTCATAAGCATCTCAACTTTTACCAACTGAAGACTGCCCATAAGATCCTTTACTGTCCCTCTAAATGTCCATCTCACATATATCTTATCCAGTGGTACATAACCAGTAGGTACTACCACTCCACTGAAATACCTCACACTCCAGAATAAATCTCTTAACTCTCACAGGAGCACTTTATACTCTGTCCAGGTTTCCAAGATATGGAATAGTCTCCCTATGCAACTTAGGCAGATGACAAGCTCACTAACGTTTAAACCAATCTTTAAACACAATCTTAAATCCCAACTACTCATCTCTTGGCTTTGTGCCTGTAGCTTCACTCCTGGATAACATCTGCACTCACCTTTTACCTTCCTGACAACCCTGACAAGTAAATTACCCACTATCACTGCATGGTTCACCTTTTATTTACACCTATATCCCTTAAACACATTACCTCTACTTTATTTACCTATACCAACCTGTCTACCTTGACTACTTTAATGTGCTACTTTTCACTACTTAACCCTTCTGTATTTGTCTCTATACTTAGTCTCCTAGATGTAGTCTCCTAGACTTAAAACATCATTAAGGTACCCTAGAAACTTTTATTATCCTCAGATAAGTTTATTTATCTTTTAACTTCACTATCAGTTCTGTATTATAATGAAATATCTATGTGGAACTTTTTTTTATAATTTCTTTCACACTACCAGTTTTGTGTTTCCTTCTCTAATTATGTGTAATTTTTTATGTATTAACTGGAGCTTTTCTCTCCAGGCTTTAGCTGAAAAGGGGTCTTCCATGTCCCAGTCATACCTTTTTAGTAAATTCCACTAAAATAAATAAATTGCGACCTCTGAATTCTATAGACACAGTCCAGAGAAACTATAAAATCTCCTGAAGTGCCTATGTGCATATTTTCTTAATGCACCTCTCTAATTCGAACAGGGCATCCCAGTTCTTTGGTGTACATAAAAATTAGTTTTAGACTAGTATCTTACCAGTAAAATTTTGTTTCTTTTCCGTTTTTGAATTTTTTCGGTCTTTTTTATGTTGAAGTTAGAGCCTCTCATACTTTTCGAATACATTATTTAAGTTCTTATTTTAGCTTAATCGATTCTCCTTGTAATGTATCATATCTTGTTGCATTTTTTTTGTACTGAAATTTGCATTTCTCAAGTTTTGATATAATTCTCTGTAGTCATACAAGTACTACATCCCTGTGCTGGTTTAGGGTGTCGTTTAGAGAAAAAAAGCAGGAGCATTTATCTGGCCAGTGTTTCTCGTTTTTCTCCTTCTGATGCTCTTCCATCCATCTTATCCATTTTCTTGTGTAGTCATACTTACTTTTTAAACATTTTGGAATTGTGGTCTATCCTGTCTCTCCCCCCTTTCCCCGTTTCTTTCTTCTGGGATTCCACAATATATTTTGGCAATTTGTTTTTTAGCTTTTAATACTCTTTATTATGCAACCAGGTTGAGAAGATTCCACCTCTCTTCTTAGTCATTTTTTGTACTTTTTCATCTAAGCCATCATTTAGCACAGTTCGTTTTCTTCACCTAACTCTGTGATTGATGGTGTTTACATAAAGTCAACAATTATTCAATAAGCCCAGGAAAACCCAATTATCTGTTTCAGTTTGTGAAGATAAACCATCTCATACCACTAGTCTCATGAAAATCACACTTCGTGCAGCACCCATATACTCCTGACTAAAGCTGGTAAAATTCATTAAGGTGTCACCACTTTCTTTTTGCTACTGTCCACAACATATTCCAACATGTTCTGTATTTGGCAATCCCCCTGTTAAATTTCTTCCTGTATTATTTCTGTTTGACATTTCTTTGAATGATTAAGAAAGCTTGTGAAGGATCAACTTTGGCCCTGATCCCAAAAGACTTGCTGTCAGTGTTAAGTGACCACTTACTCTGACAGCAGGCTGAAAAAAGGTGTTTTGGACTCTGGTCCCTGTAGTAAGCCTGTTTATAAATAGGCCTTACACCAAAGTAAGTCACTTACACAGAGACCAGGCATTGCCGGCCTTAGGTATAGGCCAACTAAGTGGCTGCCTAGGGTGCTGCTGTATCAGGGGCATTTTTCCAGCAATCTGAATGGTGTAGGTAGACCAGGATGGGGGCACAGGTTCATGTTGGGGGAGGCGCTGTGGAAATCTTTTGCCTAGAACATCAGTTGACCAAAGGCTGGTTCTGAGAACAGGTCTTTTGGAATCAGGGCAGGCTTGCAATGAGAGCAACTCTTTTGGAATCTGGCCTATTGAATAAGGGACTGAGTGTCTTACAGCAACTTGCTTCTTCTCCCAATTTTCATTACTGCATGCAGCCTTTCAGTTCTATTCATTTAATACAGCAATTTTACTCCTTTCAAATCAGGTGACTTTAACAGGCAAAACTTACTTTTCATTTCCCAGGCAGCATTCCATTCCATCCCTTATATTCTCTCATGTACCAGTGCAAAGGGATCAAGTGCATTTTCCTCTGATGTATTGATCTTTTGTTAATTATGATATAATTTGTTTAATTTTGAACTAGCATGCTACCAGGATTTTTGAGGGGAAGAAATGCCCTACACTATTTTCAGAAAAAGAACAATGTCTTGTTTCATAGCCTAGCTGGATAGTATGAAACTTGGGTCTAACACACATACAGCAATGAAGGTGCTTTAAAGATGCTACTATGATGTTTTTATCCAGATACCTCCATCTGATGTCTGATCCCTCTTTGTAACTCAAAATCCAGTGTCATAATCTAGAACTTATTTTAACTATGAGATGCCATTGGTTTGCATGACTTTCTAGGACTACATAGTGACACTACATAAGAAGCCATGTGCCCTGTTAGCCAGTGTTAACTTCAGCTGCAGGAATGAGGTTCAAAAGTGGTGGAATTTATAAATGATAATGAAGGACGGATATCAAAAGAGTAACATTTTGAAATGAAATAAAAATTGTTGAAGTACAGTCTATGTTCTGAAAATGGCATAACAATCATTATTCCAAGATACTGCCTTATTTAACTATCTTGTTACCAACATCAACCCCAAACATACACCACATTTATGTGGTCATATCTAAAGTCCTAAATGTATCTGGTCAAATTTTCATAAGTTTTCAGTTTAGATCTTCTGCTTTACTTACAAAATTATTTGCAATTTGTTAAGCCATTTATTATGTCAAAATTTATATTTCATTTGCTCCTAATCGTAGGGCGATTTAATTCTCCTTGAGGGGGGGTACAAACAAATTTTACCTAGATGCCTTTATGGTGTACAAGGTCTTAGCTATTTCGACAGATTTTGAGTCTTGGATTTATTTTCCATTCACTACCATTCTGTAAGAGACAGATCATGTATAGGGTTCAAAGCTTTACATAATGAGGAATTAAGAATCTTTTAAGGTTTAGATTTAACAATATAAAAGGTTGTTATGAAATAATATTTTTGTTGCCATGTTGGTTCTTATAGAACTGTAAGATGTTTCCAATTTGCTTCTTACACCATTGCTCATTCTTGAAATAAACTCCCAACTCATAAAAGTGACTCCAACTGTTAAGAATATGATTAAAATGCAATTATATCCCTTGGTTGGCCATTTAGCATAGTCTGTAAATGTGGAGTCTGTGTTCTAACATGCACTCTTGCCTGACCACAGGGATGTCTTGATGTATAATTAATGAGCATTGTTGCATCTAAGAAAGATAAACAGCAGCATCATTTTTTACAAATTTGAACTTGATACTAAAATTCCATTTTTTAAATTTAGACTTTAAAATTTAATTTGCTTCTTAGCTCTATGTGAGGACCGTTTTGTATTAAATGTTTGGCCATGGCAATGTCCTCCATTTAACACAGTAGAAGGCAGGTCCTATAAACTATGTTCATTTATTAAAATAAAAAGTATGCTAGTGGCTGCTTACCGCCATATGCTACACAAGTAGATTAAAAAGTACAGTTCCTTTTTTTTTACTTTATTAGTAGGAATGCATAAGTGACAAGCATTAGTGGGAAGCGATGTTCTCATGCAATGCACTTGTTTTATGTCCTGTTTTTAGATATTTTTGCTGTTATTCTGAGACTACTACTGTACCAGCACAGTACCATTTTAGTCCAGTATTCTAAATATATGTATATATGCCCATATTCACTGCAGCTTTTTCACAGTTGCATTCTTAAGTGCTTTATCTTGCCATTAAAAGCAGAACTAAATTTGAAAATAGATGCGTATGCAATATGTGCTAACTACAACAACCTTATGAAATGGGTGGATACAAATAATGCATGAATTTTTCATTTGGGGATCTGATATAATAGAAGAAAAGGTGCTATGAGTAAGTAAAAAAAAATCCAAAGATCCACAAAAGAAAAAGAATCAAGTGGAACTGCAGTAATGTGGCCAAAAATGAAATAATGGGAGTGGTACAATGCAGTGTATGCCAAACAGCAGCCTGTGACACGGCAGTGGGGTCTATATCACTTCATCGAACTGCCACTTCAACAAACGGCATTTCATCAGAAATGCCGTTCATCAAATTCCCCTCATGTGAGGAGCTGCACCCTCATCCCCTGCTAATTATATATACCAACTCTGAAATCGCACTATAGTGGGGAAAGGGCAAATTTCCCGAGCTTCACTGTATCTCAATCTCAGTATGAACATTTCAAGAAATGGCATGTTCAATGTAATTGCACCGAAACTGCCATTCGATGAACTGATTTTTCACTGAACTGATAGGGACCCATGGCAGTGACATGGTGCAGTTGATATAGAGCTGCAGTTTTCAGGGAGACATTCTGGAGAATGTGCTGCAACAGGAGTGGCACAATACACTAGATATAGGACAACAGCCTTCAGTGAGACATTCTAGAAGATACACTGTATCAGGAGTGATAAAGTGTATCATATATGGAGCAGAAGCTTTCAGTGAGACATTCTAGAGGATGCAGTATAGAATGAGTGACGCAGTCCAGAGTATGTGTAGCAGTTGCCATTGGGGAGTTATTCGGATACAGTGCCAGGAGTAAGACAGGGCAGTGGATGGTGACCACCAGCCTTCGGTGAGACATTAGAGATAATGGTTGTGACAGAGCACACAAGATGTGGACCACCAGCCTTTACTGAGGTATTATGGATAACAGGAGTGATAGAGAATAGAAGATGTGATGCAGCAGCCTTCAGTGAGACATTATGGATAACGGGGCTGACAGAGTATAGAAGATGTGGACCAGCAGCCTTCAGTGAGATATTAAGGATAATGGGAGTGACAGAGTTTAGAAGATGTGGAGTATTAGCTTTTGGTGAGACATTCTGGAGAATTCGGTGTACTTGGAGTGTTACAGTGTAGGGAATGCACAGCATTAACTTTCAGCGGGCACACTGTAATGGGGGGTGATATAGCCTTAAGTGAGATATCTTGGTCAATGGAGAGTAATGGAATGAGACAGTTCAATGGATGTGTAACAGTAGCTTTTACTGAAACATTTTAGAGGATTCTGTATAATGGAGTGATACTGCAGAATAGGTAATAGCTCTCAACCTTCCATGTCTAGCGCAGAGGACTAATGCTCTGATTTGTTAATGAGATGCTTCCTGTGCTAAGGGTACATGGTTTGAATCTTTCCACCTTCATTTCCCTACTGTGTGACCTTGACCAAGTCAGTTAACTAGACAGTGCTTTGGAAGAATTGGAAATTTGGGCTAGGCTCCTTAATGATCCAAAGGACTGCATGTGTAGTAGCTACATAAAATGTGGAACACTACCTCCCATAATGGGGAACAAGGTGGCAAAATGTGGATTGTGTGTGAAGAAGTTCAACTAGAAAGCTCAAAGGATGGTTAAAATGTGCTTTTAATACTTTTTTGAAGAATTATTGTGATTCAGTATTATTTACCATAGATATTAATTAAAAAATCTAAACAATGAATGAATGAATGACAGATCCTTTCAATGTGGAACAGTATCAAACAAGTGTGCAAGTCATTTTTGGCTAATAAATAATACTAATTCTTCTGGAATTGTCTACAGTTTGAGTCCCCTGAAATTTCAAGAGTCCCTCCATTTCTGTTTCAAGTGATTTTTGATTTTAGCAAGGTGTTTAACTCTGTCTTGCACAAAAAAATTGAACTCTGGAGCCTGTCCCATATATTATCCTTTGTAAAAAAAAATGGCTGAATAGTGCCTATCGCTAGGGTTCTGTAGGATGTAGCGCTGACTGTGACCTAGATGAATGAGGTTCTGTCATCCCTAGCCATGGATGAGCCAGGCATGGAGGAGGGAAGAGTGAAATAGTGTATTTCTCCCTCCTTTTCAAGGGAGAAGGTGGGTTTACTTGTACTCTAAGGCACAGATGCAATGCAGTCCCCTGAAAGAAACTAAAGACTCTACCATTCATGCTTTGAGGGGAGACCCCTTTCAGAAGTGAGTGAACATCCTCTGTAGTTAGCCCATTTCATATTTCATTCTTGGCATCTAGCTGGGTATGCAATTTTATGGCTGGGGAGAAAATCACAAATGCAAACTGCTCCTAATGGCTGATTAAATGATGGCTCCTCCCAGTGAACCTTCACCTTGATGGTGGTGAACAAATAGGCTGAATTACCAGGAGGTGGGTTGATGTTCAACAGACAGAGAAGGTGGAAACTCTCCAAAAATGGCTGGCCTACAAAACAGAGAAATTGAAAGAAAACAGAACTCACAATAAGTAAAGTTATGCAGTAGTATTGCAAGTTTTAATCTTTGAGGCCTGTCTTTTTCGATAGCTATTTAAGTATCAGTACAGATGAATTAAAGTTAAAATATGGTACTTTTGAAGATGAATAAACAAAAACAAAACTTGCAGCAGACTCATGACAGTTCAAGGATATAGATAAGAGTACAAAAAGACATTGAAAGATTAGAGAAATAATGCCATGTGTACAAAACGGTTAACACAATGAATAATAAAAATAAAAACTCTAGAAAAGTTTACTTAATGTGAGGTGATGTACTGATAGCCTAAATAATAAATCCAAGACAGCATGCATACACATTTAAGTGAATTAATCAATTAATTGATTGGAACTACTTTACTATATAATTATATAAAATGTTTCAATGTGTTCTAAGGTTCAGGACCCAAAATTGGTCATTTAAGGCCCAAATCCATTTTCCACGTCAGGCAGTTTTGAATTCATTTAAATTCTTAGATTTCTTAATTTGTAGCCATATTCCATTCCAGGCCATAGCAACCCTAACACATGCCTCTCAACCTCTTAGTACAAGAAATCTGGACAAAGTCATAAATAATGGGGGCAAAGGCCTAAAATAGGGACAGATTTTAAATATTGGTTCTGTAAGCTTAGAAAGTTACTAGACAAACAGGTTTTACATATGTATGCATTTTCTGAAATATATGAAGTCTGGAACTCAAACGTTTGTCATTATTTATTGACTTCAGTCCTCAATGATTTGCCCAAAAAATACAAATTTGATGAGGAACAGACCAAAAATATGAGACAAAAATCTAGACAGTTGACAGGTATGCCCTAACATGAAAAAAGTACCTTTTGATTGTAATGTTTCATCTTTAACTATGAAAGAAATGTTTCTTGTTTCTTTGCTGTGATTAAGCAATTCAATTCCTAACTTACCAGGGGCATTCTTTTTTTGACATTTATATGCCCAGAGTATGAAGTGGAGGTTTAGTTAGGATAATTGTTGTATACATGACCATGTGAGATGCACAGTGAGCAGCCATGAGGAGTACAGTTAATGGCTATGATAGTAGTTAATTTGTTAGATACAAGGTTTTTGGCTGATTTGTTTATTGTATTGTAATGGATTAGGAGACTCGCACCAAGTTCTTGCTACAATTTTCACTGGTACACTAAAAAAAGATTTCACTGAGCTATGTTCATTCTGACATACACTTAGTCATATTTCCACCGAGGTGGTTAGAAGATTTGGGGTCAAGTTAGGGTAGTTTAAATTCCCCCCCGCTGATGTTATCTGTAATATTTTTATAGAATGAGTAGTTTTAGATTTATTGCAATAAGTATCTTCAGTTATACGGAGGGGTGGCAAATTTCTTGGGAATGCAGTTGAAGTCTAGTTGGCTAGGTAACTGCTATGCATCTTCAACTCAGCGATAGTTCCGGAACCATGATGTATATATTCAATGGCAGTTCATTTGCTAGGTTTGGAATTTTTGGCAGCTTTACTTATGCATCATCCAGGCATCCAGGCAACGCTGTTGATTTGTAGCCAACTCCTATAGAGATCCCCATGAACTGCACTGCAATCCACAGAGTTCATTAGGCATGTAGAAACACACACGCGCACACACACACACACACACACACACACACACACACACACACACACACACACACACTCGCAAACATACATACTTATGGGAAATTCATAGTCACCAGTTCACTTACTGCATGTATTTTGAATGTGAAAAGAAACAAAAGTATTAACTGAAAACTCACATAAACACAGGGAGCATGTACTGACTTCACCCATAAAACACTGTAGTCAAAAATCAAACAAAATAACCATTGCTGTGAGATGATAGTACTAATCTCTGAACAGTTCTGCCATCCTCATTTGTGATACTAATGGATTAAAACAGCAAATATTTCTCATCGTTACTGTTCCGACTGTCATTGCTGCAGTGAAGAAAACGTTATTGAGGTTTGCTTGTTTGTCATAGCTGATATTTGTCAATATCAGCCTTAAGCACTATTCTCCTAGATGCCAGGCTACTTACCTACAGGTTTTATTCATCTGGAGAGCTGTAAATGTTAAGATATCTCTTGGAACTCCATACAAAGATATGGGTTCCACTAAAAGAATCATTTTCACAATATTGGGAGAAAACTAGGGGGCAAGTGGCAAAAAATATAATTTCAGGGTTAGTATTTATGTAACTATCTTATTAATTTTTGCAGTCAGACACCCTGCTAATTATATATTCTAATTCCATGATTGCACAATCCCAGGGAAAACAGTATACTCCCCTACCTATGGATTTTCAGTCTTGTACACCTGTCAGACATCTGTTTAGTCAATCAAAGTTCATGGGACCCATATATATATATATATATATATATATATATATATATATGGTTCTACCTGACATAATCGAAACCACACAACACCGACAACCACATCACCGACACCACATATTCGACAGTCCATAAACACGAAACCACACATAACCGACAACGAAATAACCGACGGTACACAAACACGAAACCCCATACAAAACAAAACACATCCCCATTCCACAAACCACACACACAACACAAGCACACCAAAATCCTTACAAGCCCACACTAAACCTTACCCTAACCCTAAGGTCCGTCACTATCGCGACACTTACCTACCCCCCTAACCCTAACTCACTTAACCGCCCTAACCCTAACTCACTTAACCTAACCCTAACTCACTTAACCCACCCCTATCCCTAACTCACTTAACCCACCCTATCGCTCCTAACCCTAACTCACTTAACCCACTATCGCCCCCTAACCTAACTCACTTAACCCACCCCTATCACAGACCGTCAATCTCCACACTTACCTGCCTCGCACCTAACGTCCGTCACTACCGCATACTCACACAGCCTTTCCCCATGTCGGCATCCTCGGCGTTGGTGTTGTCATCCGTCGTGTCGGTCTTCTGCATTGTCGATGTTCTGCAACCCGCGATTGGCCGGTCTTCTTTCGATCTTCTGGAGCTCAGTTCGATGTCGGTCTTCTCAGCTGTCGACGAAGTCAGGTAGAACCATATATATATATATATATATATAAAACTTTTCCTAGTGGGTTGTAGGTAAATGAGTTAATGATATGACATAGGAGGGTGATGTTGTCCAAAATACTGTATTGGCTGACAGACAGGACTCAGGAAGTTAGAAATGGAGAGTCCACCTCTACAAAGAGGCCAATCACAAGTGGATTCCCTCAGGTATCAGTCCTCGGACTGCTCCTTTTTGGCATTTACTTCTCAAAAGTCAAGGCCAATGTCAGTGGTCTCTGGCTGACTAAATTTGCAGATGGTTGCAGATTAGGAGCTGTCATCAAATCTCACATTGACACAAATGTTCTCCAGGAGGGGCTGACACAGACAAACAACTGCTCTCAATGTCATGGACTAAAACTAAATGCCAAGAAATGCATAATATTATCCTTTGGGAAGTCATCCATCCCTGGTAACTATCATATTGATAACACACTCCTTAGAGTAATCAGGGACCTAAGGACACACATAGATAGTAATCTAGCCTTTGATCATCACATGTCTATAGTGGTGAGGAAATCATTCTATGTTGCACAACTTATAAACAAAGGAATGGCATCTAAGTCCAAAGAAGTCATTGTTCCACTGTATTTGGCATTCATCAGACCTATCATTGCGTACAATGCCCCCCCTTGGTATGTACCTAACCAGGCATATCCAACAACTGGAACGTTCACAGAGGTTCCTCACTAAAAGAATAAGTAATATGTCCACAAAACCACTCAGTTTGGCACACTGGTCTCAATAAAGGCCAAGGTCACAATACGAATGATGAAATTCCCTGTGTGGAATGAAAGCACTAAATCTTGTTGTATACCAAGTTGTCTTTAATAAATTTTATTTGAGAAATTCGTATTGTGACAGGCTCCCCATCCATGTGAAGCAGAGTTCCTCCCTAATCCAATTCAAGTGTAACTTGGACAATTGGATGGGAAACCAGAAATTCATCCATGGTTTGGCACCTATGTCTCTGATGCAAACAGGTAACTTGTAAATGGTTCATCTCCCAGGCCTATGCTTACACTTATCAAGGGTATCAGAACTAGTCAGAGATTTGGGATGCATGGCTAGGCTTGAAAAGGCCCTTCTGGCCATTAGCCTAGTAAAAACCTCTGAACCTAAGAACCTACTGTGTAAAATGTAACCATCAGGTCTTTAGATATAATTATAGTATGCTGGCAAAGATAATCATATATCCTTATTCTTAACTATACTGCAGTCTCCCAACACACATACACACACACACACACACACACACACACACACACACACACACACACACACACACACACACACACACACACAAGCATAAGCCATATCAATACTAGTGTTACACTGATTTCAGCAATTTTTTTTTAATTGCTCAACAGTACTTCTACCATGCAGTGGGCAAACAACAGCAGAAGTAAGCCACTTTTATTTTATCTGCCGTGGATCTACGTACCCACCAATTACCATCACTTTATTGGCTGTGTGCACCTCAGATTGTATGATTGTGGTAATAAATAAGTATTGGTATTAACAGTAATGTACTTCGTTTGTTTCATAAAAATGCACAACTCACAATAAAATAGCCCATCTTACTTTACATAAATGCACACTAGTCCTCCAAAGCAAGATCAGTGAGTTAATTGTAAACTGAACAAATTACAAAAGAATCAATTATTTTTTACGCATATAACTCCCCCACCCAGTAGATCATGATAAAATTTCCAGTTCTGTAATGCATTTCAACTTTGTTCCACATTAGTACCTGTCATACATTAAAGTATGCTAAGTTTCTTCACACAAATCACATTAATCTTGCAAAGTCAATTAATGAGTAAAAAAGCAGTCATTTTTCATTTTTTCCCTCATAAATGCCCAAGTTGCTTTATGCAAATCACATTAGTTCTGAAGAGCCAGGATAAAGAGAAACAACAGCTGACATAAAAGATACAATCACAGACCTTTTGCAACACCAGGAAAAGTTGAGAGTCATTAGTTGCTGCTAAGGAAACCACACATACCTTTGAATTTGTTTGCTCGGCAATCAGGAACAAAGCCAAATGTAATGGAAGATCAAAGGGCACACATCAAGTAAACCTTCCAATGTTGCTCTAAAGCAATTAAAAGTTAATAGAACAGCAGGCACTACTATACTTGTTATGAACTATAAGAAGTCTAAAAGTATAAAACTCTAATTTCTGACATTACTTACTGCCTGTAATTCTCAATGATTTACCAGAAAAAAGCAAAAATGAGACAAAACCAGGAGCATTCTGCATATCCAAGGACAGTTGAGAGGTGTCCATGTGATCCTGCTAGCATTGCAAATGTAGTTTGCTGGCCAGGATATACAAAAAAAGAAGAAGAAGAAGAAATAGAAAAATAAATTACATTTAACTCATGCCCCAGTGCTTTTTTATAACCCAAGTCCAACTACGGCTATCTATTTCTATTATTATATTTGAACCAGGTGGCTTTCTACTCTGACATCCTTATGAATTATGGGGAGCTAACAGGAGCTAGAAGAAAGTGGCAGCTACTTCAAAAAAGCAGCCTCTGTTCATTTAGTTAATTAGTTATTTTAATGCAATGATGCATTCTTTACACTAAAAATAAATGAATAACCCCAGGAAGAATAACAAAGCTGTTGCATGCTCATGTGCAAATGGAAGAGCTTTCTGTGTTAGCTTTTTTCTTTTAATTACAAATTAAAATAACTACCTTTTGTTACTGAGTATTAAGTTCAGCACACAATCAAACTAAAATTAGTTAACTTGTCTGCTGAATGTAAATAAACTTGAGTCATGGTCATATTCAGTGACTGGCTATAAGGCCCCTTGAGCTGTGGGCTGCTGGGTTGCCATCTGAATAGCCCCTATTATAATCCACCACAGACAAAGAAAGTGAAAAAAAAGATTCAAGCTGCAGGTACTCAAACCTGTTTTCCACTTCTACAGCAGCCCTAATTTATGATTTGTTTAGAACATAATTGCTTTTATGTGATGACGGAACTCAATTTCTTGATAAAGGTGCAAGCAAAGTAGTTGTTCAAATAAGGTTTGAAGATGTGAGAGGAGGGCTAAACTGATGTGGCAAGGGGCGAAGGGCATTATTTTGTCTTGGAAATATGAAGTTGTACACCAGATTTTTTAACCAACATTTCACACTTGGGGAGCTAAACTGGAGTTGTTCAGCCATCTCTGAGACATTACTGGATGCGTTGTACAGCCTGGAGTCACCAGCATGTTGCATTAATCTGGCTCATTCACAGTAATCAGCCATATTAATCACAAAGGTAATGAACAATAGTGGTCCAAGGACCCCATCCTTAAGTGACCCCTAGAATGACTGAGCAAGAGTTAGAGATGTTGCAGTCTCACCTGACAGCCTGAGATTTAGAAATGAGATAATTCAGGAATCAATGGACAGTGAATAAAAAGAAACCAAAGTGTATGAATTTTTGCAGAAGGATAGTATGGTTGATAGTACTTGAAAGTTTTGATAACTCTAGGCAAACTGTACTGACTTGCTCACCCAGACAGACTTTGCTCCTTATGTTTGCATTGAGAGACAGGATTGCAATTGCAGTTCCATGGAGGAGGAGGAGGAACCATGCTGGCATGAGCAGACAAAATTGTTATATATCAGTGATAGTTGTTGGTGGATCCATTTCTCTGGGATTGTTCATATGGGCAGTAGGAGTACAATTATATGTAAATTATTATAGCTGAGTAAGGTTTCCCATGGGTAAGGTTATAATAATGGCTTCCTTACATAGTAAAGATCCATATGGCCCTTTAACAGAGTAGTTGATAATCATAGTGATGAAATATACTACTATTACTACATCTGCTGCTAAATATAAATGGGGAGGGGGGCAGATCATCAGTCTTCAAGGATCCTGTTTTCATTTTAGGTGTATTTGTTTAACTTCTGTACATAGGACTGAGGTGGAAGGTAGGTGTGGAGTTTCTTGGACATATTAAATCAAGACTCGTGCTACAATTACTAATTACTGAAGTTGTTAATGCTGAAAAATACGCCCAAAACTGGTGCTGCTTCCATCACTATGGCATCAGAGGCAGGGTCTGGTTGTTGAGTGTTTCCTGGGTATGGTAGGCTCCTTATGCACTGCCAAATATATTTAAGATGGTGGAGGTGAGCATCTTGCTTTCAAAGAAAATTGGACATTTTGCTTTTTGAAAATGAATTCCTTGCTTTGCCATATCTTTCCTTATAGAGTGTATAAAGCTGCATAAAGATTTCTTTATGTTTTTCTTTCCACAATTAAACACACTCTTTCATTATGCATTTGAGTTCTCAATTTATCAGGATAGCCATTTAGCCTTTATCCTTATTTATTTTTAAATTTCTTCAAATGTTCAAGGCTTTTAAATCTGTGTCAGGAATGGACCCCTGTCCTAAGTCCTGAGTATAGCTAACATTCATGAAATTATTATTACTTCAGTCTTTGATGTTTTCCAAGAGTGTCCTTATCAGTGCCTACAATGTAGCAAAAAATGCTCTCTTCTGTAGTTCATATTGAATACCTAAATTTGTAACATGTTTAAGAAAATGCAGAAATTACCCTAGCTGCTGCTGTTACCACTGGAAGTATTTAAATGTCATTGTTCCTCATTGCTCCAATTTTGTTTCTCGCACATTATGACATTTTACAATTTTATGTCTCTCAGTAACTATGGTAGGTGCTACATTCTTCAGGACTGATAGGAAAGTATGGTTAAAATGGTGACTGCCTTGTCTAAGTATAGCAAATATAATTGGGACCAGTTGTCCTGGTTAAAGGTATGAAAAAATCTGGCAGTTTAAGGCTCCTTGTGTTTCTTGAGAAAATGAAGTCGAATGTCTTTGTACTTTGTCTTTCTAAACCAGCTGACAAAGATGATAAGATGTTACTAAAACTGACCAATATGATTCCAATGCTAGAAATATTGTTAAAGGAGGCTGGAAAAATCCAATCTAAGAAACGTTTTATTTTGGTACTTTAACTACAGCAGAGCTAGTAAGAGAGATGGCTAGAAAGGTGCTTGGTGTGACATCTGGAAAGAGGAAGGAGGACAAGGAGACCTGGTGGTGGAATGAAGAAGTACAGGAGAGTATACAGAGAAAGAGGTTGGCGAAGAAGAAGTGGGATTGTCAAAGAGATGAAGAAAGTAGACAAGAGTATAAGGAGATGAGGTGCATGGCAAAGAGAGCGGTGGTGAAGGCTAAGGATAAGGCGTATGAAGAGTTGTATAAAAAGTTGGACACTAAGGAGGGAGAAAATGACCTGTACCAATTGGCTAGACAGAGGGACCGAGCTAGTAAAGATGTGCAGCAGGTAAGGGTGATAAAGGATAATGAGGAAAATGTACTCACAAGCGAGGAGAGTGTGTTGAGGAGATGGAAAGAGTACTTTGAGGGGTTGATGAATGAAGAGAATGAGAGGGAGAGAAGGTTGGATGATGTGCGGATAGTGAATCATGAAGTGCAGTGGATTAGCAAGGAGGAAGTAAGGATAGCTATGAAGAGGATGAAGAATGGAAAGGCTGTTGGTCCAGATGACATACCTGTGGAAGCATGGAGGTGTTTAGGTGAAATGGCAGTGGAGTTTTTAACTAGATTGTATAATGAAATCTTGGAAAGTGAGAAGATGCCTGAGGAATGGAGAAAAAGTGTTTTGGTACCGATTTTTAAGAATAAGGGTGATGTGCAGAGCTGTAGTAACTACAGAGGGATTAAACTGATCAGTCACAAAATGAAGTTATGGGAAAGAGTAGTGGAAGCTAGGTTAAGAAGGAAGGTGATGTTTAGTGATCAGCAGTATGATTTCATGCCAGGAAAGAGCACTACAGATGCGTTGTTTGCTCTGAGAGTGCTGATGGAGAAGTACAGAGAAGGTGAAAAGGAATTGCATTGTGTTTTTGTAGACTTAGAGAAAGCATATGACAGGGTGCCTAGAGAGGAGTTGTGGTATTGTATGAGGAAGTCGGGAGTGTCAGAGAAGTATGTAAGAGTGGTACAGGATACGTACGAGGGTAGTGTGACAGCCGTGAGGTCTGCAGGTGGGAGTGACGGATGCGTTTAAGGTGGAGGTGGGATTACATCAAGGATCAGCTCTGAGACCTTTCTTATTTGCAATGGTGATGGACAGGTTGACAGACGAGATCAGACAGGAGTCCCCGTGGACTATGATGTTTGCAGATGACATTGTGATCTGTAGTGAGAGTAGGGAACAGGTGGAGGAGGCCCTGGAGAAGTGGAGATATGCTCTAGAGAGAAGAGGAATGAAGGTCAGCAGGACTAAGACAGAATATATGTGTGTGAATGAGAGGGAGGACAGAGGAATGGTGAGGATGCAGGGAGTAGAGGTGGCGAAGGTGGATGAGTTTAAGTACTTGGGATCAACAGTTCAGAGTAATGGTGAGTGTAGAAGAGAGGTGAAGAAGAGACTACAGGCAGGATGGAGTGGGTGGAGAAGAGTGTCAGGAGTGATTTGTGACAGACAAGTACCAGTAAGAGTGAAAGGGAAGGTCTACAAGAGGGTAGTGAGACCAGCTATGTTATATGGGTTGGAGACAGTGGCATTGACAAAAAGGCAGGAGTCAGAGCTTGACGTGGCAGAGATGAAGATGTTAAGATTTGCACTGGGTGTGATGAGGATGGACAGGATTAGGAATAAGTATATTAGAGGGTCAGCCCAAGTTGGAAGGTTTGGAGACAAAGCCAGAGAGGCAAGATTATGTTGGTTTGGACATGTGCTGTGGAGGGATGCAGAGTATATTGGGAAAAAGATGCTAAGGATGAAGCTGCCAGGTAACAGGAAAAGAGGAAGGCCTAAGATAAGGTTTATGGATGTGGTGAGAGAGGACATGCAGGTGGTTGGTGTGACAGAGCAAGATGCAGAGGACAGGAAGAAATGGAAACAATTGATCTGCTGTGGCGACCCCTAACGGGAGCAGCCGAAAGAAGAAGAAGAAGAAGATCTGCTTTTGCTGTAACTGAGATAAGTTGAGTAAGTCCAAACAGTGTTTAGAAATTATGTGAGTATCCATTAGAGACAGATCTACAGACCGTACTGAAGTCATCCTGCAGAAACATTTCACTCTTAACTAGACAGAAGTCTGTTTTCAGGGGTAACCTGGGTCATGCACTATTTTATGTTCATATAATCCAGGTACAATGGCATGTCACTAATCAGCTAGATCATAAATAACTGTAATATTCAAACATCTCTTTTTATAACTTTCGGTCTAAGACATCATTATTTGCTTAACTGTAACTGTACATGCTATCTGTCAGGTTCCTATTAGATGACCAAAGACACATTCTTTCAAATGCGTCTTGGTTGAACGTTAAAAGACGAAAAGGCAAAATGATGAAGCGGCATATAAGCAAATTCTTTCCCTGGAAAGAAATTGCTTGGCTGCGTCCGTTACTTTGCTGTTTTCGTCACTGTAGTGTGATCTCAGAGTTGGTATATTTAAGTAGGGGGTGTGTGGGGGGCACAACCCCCCACGTCGGGGTGTTGGGGGCAAAGCCCCCCACTTTATGTTATGTTTTAAGTGCATTTTTCGCTGTTCTAAACGTTCAAGTTTGTAAGCTTTCGCTTACATGGGGGTCGATAAATCATCATTCACTTTTCTAAGCATTCGACAATTTAATATAGACCCTATCTGTCTACCTGGATGGATATGAAATCAGTCTGTATATGTTGATGTTCTGATAGAAGTACTGGATTATTCATGCTACTCAAGTCAGAAGTGACAAAGTTCATGACACCCATGCAGACGGGAACTGAAAGTTCGACTGCTGAATCCTACACTAAGGCACTGTACGAGCACATCCACTTGTGCATGAATCGTGCCATCCCAAATAGAACCAAGATGCTCTCCACAAACAAAAGGAACCCAGTCTGGTGGTCCGCTGCATAAACAAACTTTACGATAAAAGGAAGAAACTATTGCACCAGCCTCAGTAAGAAGCTGAAATCCCTCATAAAATCCTCCAAAGCTAGTTACAAAAATAAAATTGCCAAAGATTCCAAAGACAACCACAAGGCATTCTATAGCTATGTCAAGAATCAAAATGGAAATGCTAAGATCTGCTCTGAGCTACAACAGAATGGCATTAAATATACTGATCCCAAGGATATTGCTAATATCCTGGCAGATCGATTCAATGCCAACTTCACCCCCCTCTCACCCCCTAAAGGGCCCATCTCAATACCAAAAGATTGCCAAATTCCAGTAATAACGGCCACACAGGTAAAAAACGCACTCTCCAAAGCTAAGAATACAGCATCCACGGGACCAGATGACATCCTGAGCTGTGTACTACGTGAACTACAAAATGAACTGGTACCTCACCTAAGTGTCATGTTTAATCATAGCCTCACCTCAGGCTTAATGCCAACTGAGTGGCACACAGCTACAGTTATCCCCCTCATTGGATCCTGGGAACTACTGCCCCGTAAGTCTGATGAGCCTAATCTGCAAGGCCATAGAACGTATTATCACGGAACTTATAAACAAAGACATTGGCAACCTTCAAACACTGGACCCCACCCAATTTGGGTTCGTGAAGGGCTGATCTTGTCTCCTGAACCTGATTGAATTCTTTGAATCAGTCTCCAAAGCTGTGGACGAGGGTAAGACGATCCACACAGCCTATCTGGACCTCGCCAAGGCCTTTGACACAATCCCCCACTCTGGTATCATAGATAAACTTACTAAGCTGGCATTAATCCCTATGTCACTTGATGGGTTGCCAACTGGCTTACTGACAGAATCCACACTGTAAAAGTAGCCAACCCGAAATCCATTTCCAAACAAGTGACAAGTGGAGTACCTTAGGGTTCAGTCCTGGGACCGCTCTAGTTTGGCATCTACTTCTCTGAAGTACAGGCCAACACTAAGGGACTCTGGCTAACAAAGTTCCCAGATGACTACAAACTGGGAGCTATTACTGAATCCCCATATGATGTGGATATTCTACAAAAGGGCCTTAGAGAAACAGATGCTTGGTGACAGAGCCATGGGCTCAAGCTCAGTGCCAAGAAATGTATAGTTATCCCCTTTGGGAAAAACCATGTACCCGTGAATTACCACATAGGTGGCAGTACACTAAACACTGAAAGTGTGATAAGAGACTTAGGGACACAGGTGGACAGGTGGTCTCACCTTCGATAACCACATCACCACAACGGTCATGAAATCCTTCTATGTGGCACACCTCATCACTAAGGGCTTTTCATCCAGAAAAAAGGAGGTCATTGTCCCACTGTACTCATCCATCATTAGACCCATTATAGAATACAACACCCCATTTTGTATGTACCTCTCAAGACATCTGCAACAACTGGAAAGGCCACAAAAATACTTCACTAAAAGAATCACAGGCCTAAAGCAGTGACCTATGCTGACCATCTAAAAAAACTCCAGCTATACTCTGTCGCATATCTTCTACTCAGAGGCGATCTCTACTTAACATACAAGGCCATGTCAAACCCAGAGTTGTTGGACATGCTACACTTAAAGAAATCCCAATCCCTCAGAGCCACATGCTCCAGGGATCTAAACCTTGTCATCACAATGAACAAAACATGCTGGAGGGATAGGTTCCAGACTCTGGAATAGACTGCCCATACATGTCAAGTAGAGCTCCTCTTTGGCCCTCTTCAAAAGAAACCTTGACGATTGGATGGGAGATAGGAAATTCACCTTGGGGATCACCTCAGTCACCCTGCTAGACAGGGGTCCAGAGAAGTAAATATTGTGGGAAGAAATAGCCAGGGAATTGTTATGGTTAGGCTTGTATAGGCCCTAGGGCCGATAGCTGAGTACCATCCTATGAACCTACGAACCTATTTAGGTTTTGTGTCATCTTAGACCACATCCTGAGACAGCTCAAGTTACTTCTTTTCTTGAAAGATCTCCCTGAACTGAGCTGCTTCTCTGCAGCTTGGGATTCTAACAGAGCTCTTGTCCATCTTTGCTTTCTGATGCTGTCTCAGACTGCTGCAATTTGTCTTCTGCAGATGCATTTGACTTGAATAATATTTCTTCTGTTTCTTCTGCAAAACACACAATTTTCTCATTGGATAATAGCTTTAATAATTCTGAGTTCAATTGCTTTACTGACAACTTCTGGACTGTTCTATGCCTGTTAACTTCTGATGCTATCTCCCTTTTGTAGATGGGGTGTTTTTCATAATTTTCTGTTATACAAGCATTTCTGCCTTTACTTATTTCTTTCCAACATTTTGCTTACCCTTTGTTGATTTTTAGGAATCAAATGATGCTGATGCAGGCAATTTTCTTTTTAACCTCATGCTCTTTTATAACTGAGCTGATAAGAGACTGAATGCCTGTAACTGATTATTCTTGTATTTTAAACATGTGACATGATAACTCATACATCTACTGCTTGTTCTCTTCTTCATGAGATTTCATACTGTCTCAGTAGCTATCTTCAGCTGTACATTCAAACGCATATAGTATGGATTGTACCACTATATGTCTGAATTTGAATTCCGGCATAAATCTTGTGAATTTCTGATTTTTACACAGCAAACTACTGTCATACAACATCAGCTACGTACATATTTTAATGCAGTAGTCACACTTGTACTTGTTTCTGGCGGTTTAATCACTTTAGATACATGAAATAATAAGCCACACATATGAGATACAAAGCTTCTTTAAATAGAAATAGATGTGTCATTTTGATCCACTGTCTTACAAGCTGTTAAATTCCAGCAATACCTTGGTCTGTATAAGTATATCCTTTCTGTTATTTCTATTATTAAAATATAAATTGCATACAGTATAACTTCACACTGTTTATTCTGTTATTCGACATTCCTGTTTCAACCACTATATCTCTAGCTTGTTGTTTGCATGTTATTATTTCCATATATTATTCATGCATCCTCTCAAGCATTTGTCTTCTTATCTGATTAGGAACTATTGTTCCATCAGCTTTCAACGTTAAGCCTTTTTGCAAGAATATAGATCAGTCATAAAAAAATGCATTAATTGTTGCATGTCTCCTAGTCTGACATTAGTGCTGCCTTTCTCTGTATTAGGCTTAAGTCTCTAAGTAATTAGAGTGCAACTATGTATCTCAGACTTGTCACTCTTACATTTGTTTTTATTTAGCTTGAAATTATCTCAAATTATTCTATTTACAGCTTTATTGGTGTCTTGTCATAGTCTTCTTCTGATCACATACAAATAAATCATTAGTCATGTTTACAATAAATTCTACTCCTTCAAATACTTGTGCAGTAGCTCTTTGTAATACATCTGGTCCTGATCAAATGCCATTTAGAAGCCCAAGTAGTCTTTATTGTCTTAGTAGTATATTAATTTTCCACAACATGGACCATTCTTCATCTAGCTTCAGCAGAAATCCATGCTTTGACTCTAGTAGAGAAAACAAATTAGCATTTGGAATTGTTGAGACCACTTCCTTAACTATAGATAACTTGAGTGCTTCGAATAAGCTCTTTATTCAAATATTGTAGATCAAAGCATATGTGGTTCTTGTTTTGCTTCACAGCAGAAACTATATTACTCATCCATCTGTTGGTCTACCTTTTTATTAATGAAATTTAAGCTGACTATCCATTCCCATTACTGTTACTTTCTATTTCTCAGAACTAAAAGTAATTTTTCTTGTAGCATGTATCATGGACAACATTATGATCTAGTTATATATGATATTCTAGAAAATAACCTAGGCCTGTAATTACTTCAGAATCATTATAAGGGACGTTGTTGCTATGGCTATGTGTAATATGTAAGGTGTATCTGTGATAGTGGTTGTTTCTGTTCACATTTACTCTGGTTACTGTATGCTTTTAAACTGTAAAGTTGTAGCTTGTCACAAGAAAAATGGCTTAAAATATTAGAAACTGCTTCTTTAAGTGCTGTTATCTGAAAAAGTGTCTCGTATTTCTTTTTTTTTACATGCAGTTTTGATCACTAGCTTTATGAACAACCTACTGATACTATTGTCATAATGCATCTTGAGACTTTATAAGCATTGGTGGATCAGTGGTAGAATTCTTGCCTGCCACATGGGTGGTATGTGTTCAGTTCCAGGCCAGTGCAGCATGGCATTTAGGATTCCCACATACGGGAAGGTTTGCATCTGTTAATAGTCCATGCCTAATCTGATCATTTCTTATACAACAAGCAATCCTTCATGCTATTAATGAATTGTATAAGTCACTAAATTCTCAGTTTAACCTTGATTTTTTTTTATCTCAGTAACATAAACATCTACTGATACTTACCTGTCAAGAAATGTATATCTCAGTCATAAAAGTGGATCAGGTTTGAGTGATACTTCCTTTTTGACCATGAAGCTGCATTGGTTGCTTTCCTGAAGAGTACTGTACTGTAGAAATACTACTAGCCTTTCTCTCAAGATTTTCTCCATGACTTTCCCCACCTCTGTTGTTAAACTAATCGACCTTTAGTTACCCAAATATCATCTTCTCCCCCTCCTGCATAAAGGCAGCACATTCCTTGTGTTCTAGTCTTCTGACACTTCTGCACTTGTCAGTGATCTTTTGAAGATCTCCATCAGGAGGTCTGCTAACACACCGTCCAGATCTCTGAGGCCTATGGGAAGCAGCCCATCTGATTCTCATGATTTATCCTCCACAAGAGAAACCAGTATAAGTGAGTAGCTTTAGGCTGGGATCACCCGCAAAGATAGATACAAGTAGCAATGAGAAAAATGGTTCCAAAAGGATGGATTGCACTACATTTTATATACATATATATATATATATATACATATATATATATATATATATATATATATATATATATATATATATATATATATACTACATTATATTATATTATATATTATATTATATTATATTATATATTATATTATATTATATTATATTATATATTATATTATATTATATTATATTATATTATATTATATTATATTATATTATTCCAAGACTATAAATACATGTAACAGTAACTTGATCTCTTTTGAGGTTTTATAGATACAAGTTCATTTTTTTATTATTTACCACATTGTATTAAAAGTGCTTCTCAAATATTACTATACATTTTGTATTTGGATCAAACTCTTGAACTATTATTGTTTTTTTGTTTCGAATCTGTTTTCAGCAATAACACAAAGAGGTTAATGATATTTTTTTTGCAGAAGAAGATTAAATGTATCTGCTAGCAGTCCTTATTACTTTCAGACTGAGGCCTGAGTGATTCCAGTATGTCAGACTGCTGTATTGTATTAAATATAAACAAAGAAGTTACCTCCTTCATCAAAGGCAGTCACTTCAAGCAGATATTATAAAAGCTTATTTTGCTTTTCTTGTCAAGCCAGTTCTAGAACTAATTTATACAACAGGTAGCCATAAATTAATATGTGTCAGAGAGAAAAAAGCTCCACTTCAATCTGCTCATAAGATTGTGCTAAGTGGTTTAGTGGGTCAATTAAATTGGGAGAAAAAGATACACCTTACAGCAATTTTGTTTAACTACAGTATAGTTGCACAGTAGTTGACATTGATGCCTCACAGCTCTTGATTCTTCATGCATGTATTCAGTAGGGTTTCTTTCTGAGTGGAGTCTACATATCCTCCCTGCAACAATGTGGATTTTTGACAGATGCTCTATTTTACTGCCATTTCCCAAATATGTGCTGTAAGTGAATTTTTGATCCTATCGTTTGTCGATGGATATGCATACATGTGAAAATGAGCATATGCCTTCATAATACATGGTCACCCCAATCAGTATGATTTCATGCCTTGAGCGTCAGAGCACATGCCTACTTCTAATAACCCTATATTGGATTAAGTGGGTAATCAGAGAATGAATGAATGAATGAACATCTCCAGACTGTCCTTTTGAAATCTAACATAATACAAGTAATTTATGACATGTAAATATCTGGTGCTTTTTAATTTAGATTATGGGAAGGAGGGCTTGTTGCAGGAAAACTGCACATGTAATGGACAGCAACCACTCAGCTAGGTAAACTAGGTCTAAAATTAGCTTTGCAATTGGGCTGAGTGACTTTTATAAAAGACTTTATTATCAGTTTGTGCTGATACAAATAGATGAGGTTGATGTAATTAATATTATGTAATGGTATTTTGTATTTATTATGTGTTTGATAACTTAGTTAAGGTATACACGTTGCACTACACTAAGTTACGTTTGCTGCATACTCTTCTAAGAAGTTTGCTAGAAGTCCTACCCTGAATGAGCCTACTGCTTTAATTTAACAACTAATGTTGTTTATACTGTGACAGTGGCATTCAGTACCTTATAAATTATAGTGCTAAAAGACACAGTAGAAAATATGGACTAGTTGAAGAGAAAATACTGATTGTATCCAAATGATGCAGATAGCCCCAGAGTTGGCGATACATAACATTAAAGAATATATGGTTGCTGGAACAGAGGTAAAGAGTAATATATCAAAGCATAAAAGTCTATCAACCTTATTCATCTACATCACATATTTACTTTAGTTATCTAGAATTTATTATTTCCATTTAGTCACAGTTAACATACTTGCTAAAAGAGAGTACACAGAGACATTATCCGTCAAGAACAAGCAGTTAACCATAGAGATAATGATTTTCCAACAATACAGCAAAGTATCACAGCTGTAAATTACCATTTTCTCTATGCCTCTCATTGTCCGTTTAATTCGTTTTACAAAAAAGCACAGTTACTATAAGATAGTCATAGGAATACTGTTTACTGCTCAATCTATATAGAAATGTGAGCCAGTATACTTATTTCCACTGACACAAAATAATCATTAATTATCAAATAGTGTAATAGAACAAGAAAAATTTAGTATCGATTCACAGTGGCCACAAATTGGCATAAATAATTGGTAGTATTCATTTCATGTACCTCCAATATTATTTAGGAGTGGAAAGCAGTCTAGAATAAAATTTAAATTTGAATTAGCTGGTAAAGAGATGTAGCAGTCTGACTGTACAAACGCAGGCACTGACAGGTAGAACAAGATATGATGCAGAGATTGGAAGCCATTGTTATATTTATAAAGCTTGAAAGGATCATAAATCTCAGTAGTACCAGTTATATATTGTCTACAAAAATTGAGTGTATGGGAATGGAGAGAGACAGAAATAAATATGAGAAGTTAAGTATGCAGAAATTTTAGATAGATACATATACATGATTTGTCATTTTATGGTGGTTTCCAATCATAGCTCACTGAAGAGCTTGGGAACCCATTCTTTTCTAAAATTGTTTCATATCTGAAATTACCTTGCCAGATATTAAATACTATTTTATCCTGACACAGTTCTCTTTATTTTCATCTGATCTGTGTTTTTCAAATTGTAAGGAGTTTTAGTATATAATTCCCAGAGTACAAGCAAACTTAAGCGCAAGAAAAAAAGTTGGAAACCCGTAATTTTGCTGAAACCTTTTCACGTATGAAGTTATCCTTATAGATATTAATGCGATGGTTCTGTTTGTTTTCTCCTGATCTGTGTTCTTCAAATTATAAAGAGTTTTATCAAATAACTCCTTGAGCACATGCAACATTATTTGACAAAAACAAAGCACAGCAAAAGGATAGCTGTAAAGCTGAATTATCTAAAAAGGCACATGTTCAAAGGTTCATAGGTATATACTAGTTTAACAACCACCAGGGTATTTATAAGTCTAGCTATGCAACACAACCAAATGATGTCCCTATGTATCATTGGTGGTTATTAGGAGGGGGTATGTTACTTAGGAAGTTTCTAAAGGTTATATGGGAGAAGGGTATGTTAGCTTAGGCATAGTTACTGTCTACCTCTGTCTATCAGAGAAAGGGGGCCAGACCCAGGGTGAATTTCCAATTTCCCATACATTGGTGAAGATTACGCTTAAACAGGGTTAGGGGCAGAGTTTGTTACAGATGGATGGGGAGCCTGTTCCAGAGTATGGGAATCCACACATATCTGTCTTGACATGGTCAGAAATGGAAATTGTTTCCTTTAATCAGAAAAAGAAAAAAAAATAGCCTTACTCTTTTGGGCTACTTTTTAACCCATTCAAAATCAGAAGCAATGTGTTTAACCTGAAATCAAAGCATTTAACTACTGCTATACTTTAGTTCTGGATTTTTATGATTGATTTACAGTAGGCTAAGCATTTTTAGCAGCACAATATTATGTTTACAATAGGAAGTGATTTTGGTATCATGTAATATGACAAAACATCTAGTTATGAAATCTTGAAACCACAAGTAGAACTATCCCCCAGATTTACTAATCTTCCATGCAGGACTAGTCTAGTCCTGCACGGAAGCGGCCATTTAGGAGGAGGACGGCAGCGTGCCATGCATATTAATGAAGGCTCGCTGCCTGAACTCCTAATGCTACACGGAGCGTGAACGAGTGCAGGGGGTGTGTCTGAGAGCAGAGATCTCAGAATAAACACGCCCCTACAAAGTAGAACAGCAGAAAGTGTAAATAAATGAGCGAGATCGCTCATAGGGGTCTGCATATCCCCAACAACAGTCCCCCATGTGTACAACAGCAACAGGACATAAAAAGAAAAAGAAAAAGAAAAAAAATTTTTTTTTTAAACTCTGAGTACAGCTAACCGTAGGTGCGTGGGTATGCCCATCTCTGAGCTACGGTTAAATCAGCTTAAAAGGCTGAAGAGGATAACAAGGAAGACATATATAAATGAAGCAACACAGCAATAGTGTAGTGGTCAGAGCATCTGCTTAACGAGCAGGCATTCCCGGTTCAAGACCCACTGCAGCACGTACCATTTTCCATGTGAAATCTGTATATGAACATTTCATTACAGTTTTTTGCTGTATAACCTACTAAATAACATTTAAATGTGAACTGAAGTACTTCATTCAATGGACATGTGAAGTGTCAGTGACATAATGAATAAGGCAGTAGTAAGCAGGTTTAAGCAAAAATAAGCAGTAGTAAGCATATATAAGCACTCGTAAGCATGTTTAAGTGCATTTGCATGGGGTTAAGCATTGCCTACACAGATTAATCAAAGTAGAAGCTAACTGAGTGTAAGAAACTCTAACCTGAGGTTAGCATTGCTTAGCTCCACGCAAACCCGTGCACACCCACTTACAACTGCTTTAAAGTGCCTTAATCACTCTGTACCCAATGGCCCGTGTTCTGCCCAGCAACAAAATAAACAGCTTCTGCAAGGCTCGAACTCAGGACCCTGTACACCACAGTCGGTAACCACTAAGCTATCATAGCAATACATATAAATGAGGTATCAGCAAACTAATCCTCACCAGAGGAAAATCAAACCAAACATGTGAACTGAATCTATGTACAGTGTGATGTTGTATAACCTGAAACAGAACATAAATATGTGAATTGGAGTACTGCAGTAAGCATAGATTTGAGGTGTTATTGTAATAAAGTGTAGAAGTCCCCAGGTCCCCATACAGTGTATGTACACATGAATCACGGATACCAGACACATATATAACCTGTAATGAATAATAAATCACTGCCAAAAGGCAAATATAGTGCTAATTAACTATTAAGCAATGCTAACCGCAGCACAGCTCAACTTAGTAAGTGTAAGCAATGTGTAGGGGAGCCAAGTCAATCTGCCTAGTGGTATACCTCTTTAAGCAGTGTCAGCCTTAGGTAAGCAGGTGTGCCCATAGCTTAGCCTTTTCAAAACCGGCCAATCATGGAAAAGTGCGGGAAATCTGCCCTACTTAAACCCAAGAGGTGGGAATACAGCTCATAACTGGTTGCAGCTTCCCCTTGCAGGCACTATGGCAGTAAGGGGAGAAGGAGTGTACTTCCGGACACAGCGCTGGTGCATCCAAGAGTCCAAGGTCATGGCTGGACTCCTAGTTAAAGACCATGCACAGAGACTGCTGCAGGGCCAGTACTAGGGCTCCCAATATAAGGCGGAGGCCTGGGACAGTCTCACCCACGACCACACCAGTGCCACTGTCATACCCCGAACTGGTGAGCAGGTCAGGCACCACTATGCCGACCTGAAGCGGCGTAAGGGGGACCTCTTGGAGGAGTGGCTCCAAGAGGCTAGAGCGGCAGGAGATGTACCAGTCATGTGTAAGTATCACCCCAGTAGGTGTTTAATAATTGCCAGCTCAAGTATATCATAGATAGGTATGGCTAAATATTCCTCTTATGTCCCCCACAGCTGCAATGGAGTGGGCCGCGAACCAGGAGGCCCACATCAGCCGCCTGGCGTGGTTTGCAACGTGAGGCAGGTCAGTAATACCCATGCTTTTACTGTCATAGGAAATAAAAATCTTGATGAGTGGATGGGAGATCGTAGGTTTACCCCTGGGATCTCTTCTGTATCCCTACTAGACAGAGGCACAGTAAACTAACCTTAAAAGGGCTATCTTCTGTGACCTACTATACAGAGGCACAGTCAACTAATCTAAAAGGGTGGCGAAAGCCAACCAAACACACTCTGGCTTGGCTTATAAATGCCCTAGGGCAGATAGCCTAGTATCAACCTATGAACCTATGAAAAATAAAAGTGGTAGTAAAGTAATTGCTAGTATAAAACCCATATTTTTTAAGGCAAGTACTGCATACACTAGAGAATATGGCAGGAATAGCCTCATATTGTTAGTATGGCAATAAGAGTGTAATACCTTGACAAAACAGGTCCAACTGCTGGACTGTATATTTATAGTCTGGTATCATATGGTAATGTAGATTTGCAATTCTGTAATAATATTGTTGTATTAAGCACTGTTACCCACACCATGCACCATAAATTGAATGTGTAGGAATGCCTGTATATGACAGGTGTAATCCCCAGAGGCCATTTAGTACAACTGAGAGACACATAGACACTAAACAGGAAAAATGCAAACAACAAAAGCGAATAGCACATGTAACTGAGATGTGAACTGTTGTTTTATTTAGCACACACAGCCATGGTTCGAATCCTGCCAGTGGTAGTAGTCTGGATACAGAATCATACCCCACAACTGTACAGATATGTCCAGAATATATATTAAAGTGGCCCATATCTATTGCCTATCAACCTGTCCCCCTGGGAAATCAGTGGGATGATCCCAGACATATAGGTAGCAAACAGGAAATACAACTGATTGACGTAATGTATGACAAAAATCTGACACACCAGCAACTCCCCAATACCTTATGTGACTAAGAAGCCACGTATGTCCCATTTACACCCCAACATGTTAAGCTGTGGTCAGAGTGTGTACAGCAACAGAGTGAGATGTATGTGCATAATAGTAATGTGGAACCTGATACTGTGTGTGGGAACATTCAGGTAGTACTAATAAACATTCCTTCCACAGGTTTGTCAGATACCAGCACGATGCCCAGAAATACAAGAATGATATGCAGTTGCTCTGAATAATGAGGTGGTACACATCACTGTCGCCCACACAGTCCTACAACACATAACTGTGTAGGAAATCTTTATAAGAATGTTATTATACAAGGACAGAATGCATAAGCACAGGGGATTAATAAGACAGAAAGCAGATTGGAGATATACAGCAATATCAATAACAGACACAATTGTGATGGACAGTGTTTAAGCTGTAGCAGACACAGCCATGATCTGAATCCTGGGAATGGAATTACACTACATACAGAGTCATAACCCTCAACTGTACACATGAGGCCAGAATGTCCAGTATATGTGCCCATATCTGCTGCCTGTCCCCCTGTCCCCCTGGTAAGTCTGTGGGATGATCCCAGATGTGCAGCCAGCAAACAGGGAATACAAGTAATTGTCAACCATCATGAGAACACACCTGCCACTGTAGCAACCCCCAAAACCGTTAGAAGAGTAATATTGAAAGTATGTCCTATCTACACTCTCATGTTTTCAAGCTGTGACCAGAGTGTGTACAGTAACAGAGTGAGTTGTATGTGCAGAATACTAATGTGTAATCAGGAACTTTGTGTGGCAACAGGCAGGTAGTGCTAACAAACATTGCTCCCACAGGTACATTGGATACAAACAGTGTGCTGAGAAATACAGACCAATATAACCTGTACTGGTACTGTCCACCCTGATATTGCAGGGGACTGTGAGTGTTCCAGTTACTCCAAATAATAAAGTATCACTGGTCACTGTCACTCACACTGTGCTACATAATGTAACTGTATAGGAAAGCATGTATATGTGTGTGTCAGGTCACTAAAGGTGGAAGAGGGCAATATTCTAGAGAAGTCCAGGCACACCAGCATGTGGTCAACACATGGCCAGAGTCTGTGCAGAAAGAGTTGGATAGCATAGTGCAAAACATCAACCTGGAATCCGGGCGTATGTGTACAAACAGTTAGTCAGTGCTAACAAACATTCCCTCCACAGGTATACCAGATAAGAGGTGTAAACTGCAGGTAAAACTGGTTCATGTGTAATGATGTTGACAACCATATCAGTATTCAGTATAGGTCTATAGGGTAGTGTAGTAAGACATGTAATGTACAGATAACAGCACTGACTAGGAAAGTAATGTTGAGTACAGGAATATACTACTTGTTAATTGACATCTTTCTCTCCCCCCCACCTTATCTCCAACAATAATCAACATACCCACCCCGTCTGGTATGTACTGACACTTATAATGGCCAATCGTTTTATAAATATTCTAATGGTTCCCATGCATGTACCATATTGAATTATTCCAACATTGTTGGCATGGTGCCATCAATGTACCTGCATGCTGTTCTTATTACCACTGTCTTCCCATATATGCATGTGTTCTGTTTGCTATGCAACTGTTCCGTATCTGGTGTCTGGGTTAATGGGAATATCTATGCATGCTGTATTACCTAACCCTGGAATGTATTGACTATTACTAACCCATATATGATGTTGAAATCTAAACACTATAGTACCCTTGTGAAGGCCGGTCCCAGTGGACCCACCTGTCCCACCTCAGCCGGCCAAGGCACAGGGCACCAGCATGTCTGGGATATAACTCCATACCTCCCTGTCCATTGGTCCTGCACCACCTTTGGGTAGAACCGCTTCTGAGGATGGGGCTTGACCCCCCCTGGGAATGGTCTCGGACAGGCACCTGTCACCCGTCGCCAGGTTGGGGTTGTGGTGCGTAGAGCGATCAATGAGCAGTTCAGTGATCTTCTACGCCAGCTTGAGGGCCACATGTCACAATAAGAGAGTTAGGCTGGCTCTGCAGCTCAGCCCCCAGCACAGCCACCTTGAGGCTGTGAAGGTGCAGTAGTGACTGCCCTTGGGTGGGGACCTCAGTTCCACTGTTACCACTAGGGGTCTTGTGGGCTTCCGATATCCCAACACCCCTCCCCATCAAGGTGTTTACCCCGAACATGTGTCATATATCTACCCTGCATGCATCTTGTTTGTCTTGTCTGTTAACCTACCCAACCTACCTCCCCAAATATACCTACTACCCCTCCCCAGCATCCCACTCTCACCTGAAAAAAAGGGCAATCTGTTCCCACAAAAAAATCTCACCCCATATATAGCTGTCCATTTCACACACATGTCCACTGGACACATGTAATGTGGTCTAATTGGCATCACAACAAATTTATGTTGTCCTCACCCCTCTCCCAGGGGTTTGAGGGTCCAAATCTACCTCCAAATTCAGTGTATATGTACAGCTGTTGCTGTACACCCTTCCTGCACATCCCTAGCTATTTTCCCTACTGTTTTTCCTCTTTGTGCCCCTTTTTCACCACTTTCCTATCACCCCTTTTTCCTTTCTTTAAAGAAATTAGCGTGAGGGTAAGCGGGAGTAAGCACTTTTAAGCAGCAGTAAGCGGGTGTAAGCCTGTTTGTGTGGGTATATGCACTGCCTACACAGGTTAAGCAATCTAGAGGCTAACTGAGTCTAAGAAACTGTAACCGGCAGTTAGCAGTACTTACCTCTGCGCAAACCCATGCAAACCCACTTACAACTGCTTAAAAGTGCCTTAATCACTCTGCTTCCAACGGCCCTTGTTCTGCCCAGCAACAAAATAAACAGCCTCTGCAAGGCTCAAACCCAGGACCCTGCACACCATACACAAAGTCATTTACCACTAAACCATGGCAGATATACATGACCCTGATGTTTTCACAAACATATCATCCAGCACTTTCAGTAAACAGTACAGGAAATGCAGTAATATCATACCACACAATCTGTTAATGCAAGAAGTCTGGACAAAGTGTGCCAAAATGTGGGTACAAATAGGGATATATGTCAAATACTGCTCTAATACACTTAAAACATTTCTAGTTACACAGTGATATGTATTAGAACACATATGTAGAAGGAGATGAAGTCTGAAACACAAAAGTATCGGCAGTAGTTACTGACTTCTATGCTGCGATCATCTATGTCAATTGCCAAGAGTATGAGGTACAGGCAAAAATCTGAGCCGAACATGCATGGACATATGGACAGATACATATATATATATATATATATATATATATATATATATATATATATATATATATATATATAAATGTAGACAGATAGACAGCTATATGTATATATAAATATATATGTATGACTCACAAATCATCACATGACATCAAGTGTATATAGATAGATAAATATGTTCATATGTATATATATATATATATATATATATATATATATGTGTGTATACACACACACACACACACACACACACACACACACACACACATACATCTAGATATTGCAGTACATTTTCTGTACTGTGGAATGATTGTGTTGGATGATATGTATCTGAACCCCCCAGATTTATATGTATCTGTCATGGCTTAGTGGTAATTCCCTTTTTTCTATGGTATGCAGGGTCCTGGGTTTGAGCCTTGCAGGAGCTGTTTATTTTTTTGCAGGGCAGAACACGGCCTGTTGGATACAGAGTGATTAAGGCAGTTGTAAGCGGGTTTGCACAGGTTTGTGTGAAGCTAAGAACTGTTAACCTATGGTTACAGTGACTTACACTCAGTTACCTTTTAAATTGCTTAACCTATGTAGACATTGCTTAGCTCCGCGCAAACCCGCTTACAACTGCTTTAAAGTGCCTTAATCACTCTGTATCCAACGGGCCATGTTCCGCCCAGCAGCAAAATAAACAGCTCTTGCAAGGCTCAAACCAAGGACCCTGGACACCATAGACACAGTGATTTACCACTAAGCCAACAATTTGATGTTTTCAGAAACATATCCTCCAGTCCAGTCATGGAACAGTACAGAGAATGTATACCAACATCTAGATGTATGTGTGTGTAAATATATTAATATCTAAACAGATACAATATATCTAGATATGTAGATATATATATATATATATATATATATATATATATATATATATATATATTTCTAAAACTATATACATATATATCAATATATATGCACATATATACATGCATATGTCTAAATCAACACATATATGTGTCTACACCTATATGTCTACATATACACAGCACATTACATATGTGTACACAGATATATATCTATGTAGGTATATACAGACATAGGTATATATATTTATATATATATATATATATATATATATATATATATATATATATATATATATATGTTAGCAGAAATATATATCTATATAGGTATATATGGCCATACATCTGTAAATAGCAATGGCAGATTTACAGATACACATATGTCCACATACACCGTTAATGGGGTTGGAAGGCCCCACACACTATATGTCTCATACGAATAGGCATCCCCACCACAGCCAAACACGTCTGCTCTACAATACACTACCAAGTACAGTCTGCCTCCAACAGGAAATGTAATATGTAGAAGCCATAAACATCCCAAGGATACAGATACACAAATATGCAGATACAGATATATACATATATACAGATATATACATATATATACATATATACATATATACATATATATATATATATATATATACATATATATATATATATATATATATATATATATATATATACATGTGACTTCACATACACACGCAGCTATATGTACAGTAAGATACATATGTAGAAGGTGCACACAATATGGAACACCCACTGTGCCTACAGTTAACACCTGAACATCTGGACACTGTATGGGCCACCCATACAAATTTCAATTGTTGCCTGCAACATATACCCATAGAGATTTCATAGGAAAGACACCACAGACAGGTTTGCAGAAATGGAAAACCTTTAATTGTGTATTATTACAGTTCTATGTGCCATGTCATATAGCTGTTCAGACACTGACAACCATATAAACAGAGTACCTGTGTGGTGGACGAACAACACATGATAGGCATACCTCTGTCCAGCAAGAGGATAGGCCCACAGTAGTGAGCTACGCAGACAGACTGCATTCCAAGGTTAACTAGTATGTCCACGCACACCCTGTAACACCAGTAGTATACAAAGCATAACACAACTCTACTCACAGACTGTCTGTAGTTCCTGATCCTCCTACAAATATATGGCTGCCCTGAGTGTGCAGGTTCTCCTGTAAGAGGTATTGCTACCTGCTGTCTGTAACACTGATGCCCACACACAGGAAGGATGTCTGTCATACAGGGAATGTAAAGGGACCACGCCCACATGCTGTAGGGATTTATAGTGGGTGGTTGCCATGACAGTGGTAATTGGAAGTAGTACACATGTGTAATGATATATATATGGCTATCTGGATAAGTATATGTACATATATTTCCGCTATATGTCCTGGACATGGAGTGTTGCCCTACCCCAGCCCCTATAGTCCCAAAGTCGTAGTGCAAGGATGTCAGGTATGTATAGCAGGTATATTAGTAGACTATTGCTACTGTCATTGGGATTGTCTTCACAGACATGGTGTGTGTGGAAGGTCACATCTGCTTATAACATGTGTGCCATTGGCTACTGACAGACATCCTAAGGAAATCATTTTAAAGTACCACTGCTAGCATGTAATGCCCCTGTGGAGTGCAGCAGAGATATTGGCCAATATATGTGGAACGTCTGACACACCCTGTACAGTCCAGAGGTATACACATAAGCCCTTACTATACAACATGTATACCATGCCTGACAATATGGATGAAGACAGCCATGTAGATGGGTATAACACATAGCAACTGGTATACATTTGCCACCATAGGTTATGCATTCACACACTCCTGTCTGGCCTGACACATAATTACTGCTGGTACAGGGGTGCCATGGCCACATACTACCCACTAGATATTGACATACATCTGTACAGCATCCCACTACTCTGTCTGACATACATGACATTTAAGGGAGGCCCGGCAGCAGTACATCTGGCAAGTATCTGCACATGACATCTCACTGGGTAAGTACGCTAAGCTGCTAGGCATGTAACAATGCACTGTGCAGGCTACAGGCAGACTGGCTCAACACTGGCCTACATCTCCTATGGGGGAATACACATGTACCTGCATATATAGCAGGCTCAACAGGAATGTCATAGCACAGGGTAAGATACACCTCTGTGAAAGTGCATAACCACAACCAATGTGAACACAGCCACAGCCACATATGGTAAGATAGCATAATATTACAGTATATGGACTGTCTGTTCTACACTATCCTCATATGTGCCACTAACAGAATGGCCCTACATATACTGGGCTGCTACACAGTTTGGTCTGATGGCTGTCTGTGGCATGGGACATGTGTGTGTATGGCCCTACAAACATGCAAGCCAATACGGTACCATAGAGTGGGGCAGCATGTAACATGAGATAGGAGGGAAACTAGAACAATGACAGCTACCACAGTCTGTACACAGGCTAAAGTACATATTAACAATATACACACTGCTGACATTCACCATAAGTACACAGACCTCAGTACTGTACAAACATCCACAGAATGTCCAGGTTATGTCATGAAATATAACCCCTACTGCATATAACATGTGTAGCAGTCTGATATATCACTGGCTTGTTATCAGATATGATGACACTAATTATGGTGTACAGCACATATGCACTATGTCATGCACAGTATATGTACAAAGGTTGACAGAGTGTGGCTGAAACCACATACACAGGGCCAATATTGACATGATGCTGTGATAACCTCATACATTTACTGTTGTAACGGGGTTTGTTACAACATATGTCCTATGAGGGATATGAAGTCAGTAACTATCATGGGCTTCACCATCTACAGACTGCAATCCTCACACTACCTTCTGCAGTCCACAGATAGATGCTCCATGGGTAACACATGAAACCAAAGACACAACACTGCCCAGTCCACAGATGACCCTGCAGATAGGGATTCCTCATAAACATGGAACTGACATGGCAGGTATTGCGACATGTACGACAGCCATATCCACACAAACAATGTTAAACCAACATTACTCCAAATGCAGTATAGCAGCACTTACAGTCTGTAGTCAGGTCAGGCACATCCCCCTCCTGTTTGTTGCCCTCTTTCCACAGTGTATGTTGTTAGAGGTAAATCCCCAATCCACCTGAGATGCTGTTTGCCAAACAACAGATCTAGTTCCTGCTCACAGTGAATTGAAAGGGCCAACACCACCATGATTCATAGGTTCATAGGTTCATAGGTTCATAGGTTGGTACTAGGCTATCAGCCCTAGGGCCTATACAAGCCTAGCCATAACAATTCCCTGGCTATTTCTTCCCACATTATTTACTTTCCTGGACCCCTGTCTAACAGGGCGACTGACATGATCCCTGGGGTGAATTTCCTTTCTCCCATCCAATCGTCAAGGTTCCTCTTGAAGAGGTCCAAAGAGGCACTCTGCTTGACATGTATGGGCAATCTATTCCAGAGTCTGGGGAGTCTCTGGGTCAGGAACCTATCCCTCCAGCATGTTTTGTTTATTGTGATGACAAGGTTTAGATCCCTGGGCGTGTAGCTCTGAGGGATTGGGATTTCTTTAAGTGTAGCATGTCCAACAGCTCTGGGTTTGACATGGCCTTGTATGTTAAGCAGAGATCGCCTCTGAGTAGACGATATGTGACAGAGTATAGCTGGAGTTTTTTAAGGCGGTCAGTGTAGGGCATCTGCTTTAGGCCTGTGATTCTTTTAGTGAGGTATTTCTGAGGCCTTTCCAGTTGTTGCAGATGTCTTGAGAGGTACATACCAAATGGGGTGTTGTATTCTATAATGGGTCTAATGAGGGATGAGTACAGTGGGACAATGACCTCCTTTTTTCTGGATGAAAAGCCCTTCGTGATGAGGTGTGCCACATAGAAGGATTTCCTGACTGTTGTGGCGATGTGGTAATCGAAGGTGAGACCACTGTCCACCTGTGTCCCTAAGTCTCTTATCACACTTTCTGTGTTTAGTGTACTGCCACCTATATGGTAATTCATGGATACATGTTTTATCCCATAGGGGATGACAATACATTTCTTGGCATTGAGCTTGAGCCCATGGCTCTGACACCAAGCATCTGTTTCTGTAAGGCCCTTTTGAAGAGTATCCACATCATTTGTGGATTCAATAATGGCTCCCAGTTTGCAGTCATCTGCAAACTTTGTTAGCCAGAGTCCCTTAGTGTTGACCTGTACTTCAGAGAAGTAGATGCCAAACAAGAGCGGCCCCAGGACTGAACCCTGAGGTACTCCACTTGTCACTTGTCTGGAGCTGGATTTGGAGTCGGCTACTTTTACAGTGTGGGTTCTATCAGTAAGCCATTTAGCAACCCATTGGGTGACATAGGGATTAATGCCCAACTTAGTAAGTTTATCTATGATTCCAGAGTGGGGATGGTGTCAAAGGCCTTGGCAAGGTCTAGATAGGCTGTGTGGACCACCTTACCCTTGTCCATGGCTCTAGAGACTGATTCAAAGAAGTCAATCAGGTTCAGGAGACAAGATCAGCCCTTCACAAACCCAAACTGGGTGGGGTCCAGTGTTTGAAGGTTGCCAATGTCTTTGTTTATAAGTTCCATGATAATACGCTCCATGGCCTTGCAGATAAGGCTTGTCAGACTGATGGGACGGTAGTTTCTGGGATCCAAGGTGGATCCCCTCTTGTGGATTGGGATAACTGTAGCTCTGCGCCACTCAGTGGGCACGAAACCTGAGGTGAGGCTATGATTAAACATGACACTTAGGTGAGGTGCCAGTTCATATTGTAGTTCATGTAGTACACAGCCTGGGATGTCATCTGGTCCCATGGATGCTGTATTCTTGGCTTTAGAGAGTGCGTTTTGTACCTGTGTGGCTGTTATTACTGGAATTTGGCAATCTTCCGGTATTGAGATGGGCCATTTAGGGGGTGAGAGGGGGGTGAAGTTGGCACTGAATCGATCTGCCAGGATATTGGCAATATCCCTCAGATCAGTATATTTAATACCATTCTGTTTTAGCTCAGAACAGATCTGAGCATTGTCATTTAGATTCTTGACATAGTTATAGAATGCTTTGTGGTTGTCTTTGGAATCTTTGACAATTTTATTTTCGTAACTAGCTTTGGAGGATTTTATGAGGCATCTCAGTTTCTTACTGAGGCTAGTAAGGGAGTTTTTTGCATCCTGGGATTTTCCTCTTTTCTGCAAAAGTTTCTTCCTTTTGTTGTAAAGTTTGTTTATGGCAGGGGACCACCAGATTGGCTTCCTTTTTTGGATGAGAGCATTTTGGTTCTATTTGGGATGGCACAATTCATGCATGAGTGGATGTGCTCATACAGTGCCTTAGTGCAGGATTCAGCAGTTGAACTTTCAGTTCCTGTCTGCATGGGTGTCATGAAGTTTGTCACTTCTGACTTGAGTAGCATGAAATTGGCTTTGGAGAAGTTTTTTATGGTGGTTTCTTTACTGGGGGTGGGGTGGGATGTGGATGTTAAGGGTGATTAGCTTATGGTCAGACCTGACTAACGAGGGGGTGACCATAGGTATGGAGCATTGATTTCCCATGTTGGTAATGACCAGGTCTAGGATATTGGAGCCCCTGGTGGGACTATGGATTAGTTGATCTAGGGCGTTGGAATTTATGAATTCCAAGAACCGCTAGCAAAGGTGTCGGGACATGAGTAGTTTTCCCAGTTAATGGCAGGGTAGTTAAAATCACCCAGTATTAGGGTGTTTGGTTCTATCTTAATATTTTCCAGTATGTTTAGAAAGGTGTAGTGAGAATCTTGGGGTATGATGGGGAATCTGTAGCAAGCTACAATTTGGATTGCAGTCTTACCTAGTGTTAGTTGCACTTGGAGAATTTCAGACACATTGTGTTGGCCAACTAGCCTGGTGGTGTGAATATCCTTGGTGAATATTGACACTCCTCCACCTTTAGTGTTTGGTCCTGGTTTGGTGGCGAAAAGTGTGGTAAGAGTTGTAGCCTGGTATTGCAGGGGTGCTCTCTGGAGCCTTGAACCAGGTCTCAGTTACTGCACAGATATCGATGTTCTCCATTTTTAGGAGTGCCTCGAGAGTGCATTTTGAGGTTTAGACTTCTAGCATTGAGTAGCATTACCTTCAGATTTTGCATGCTTGTACCTGTTATGGTGGTGGTTTTGTCCTTTGAAGTTTGCCTAAAAAAGGCACTATAGGGTGGCAAGAGCCTTAGCCAGTAACCTGAATCCCAGGGGTGACAGGTGCAGACCATCTCTGGCAAAGCATCGTGGTCTGTCAATCATGTCATCCCAGGCAGACAGATACTGGATCCCCTTTGAATGACACCATAAGCTTAGCCAATTGTTGAAGTCAATCATTTTATCCTTATATTGTGGTATCATTCTGGGTGAAGGCAGGATGCTACTCAGGGCTAGGGTCATACCTGCCTGGGCCACATGATCCGAGAGCTCTTCCATGTCTCTTTTCATGTAGTACAGGAGGTGCGTCTCAAGTCATTCACTCCAACATGGACAATGACAGAGTCATATTTGTACTTGTTGTGGAGTGACTTGAGTGCATGCGTTATGTGGCGGATCCTGGCACCCGACAGGCAGCTGACTGTAATTTTCTCCTTATTCAACCTGGTGAGAGGGACATCAGTGTGCCGGACTATAGAGTCACCTATGACTAAAGTGTTAGGTACATTGTCTTGCCTTAGGGGCTGTTGCTGGGTGGCACACTGGTGTTGTAAACTATGTGACACATTGGTTGTGATTGGTGTTTGTTTGCATTTCAGCTTCAGAGGTCTTTGTTGCTTGGGCAGGTTACAGTTAAGGGCCTCTGCATATGTGGATTTAGTGTTGCTATATGTGGGTGTTGGTGGTGCGGGTTTAGAAGGGCTATGTGTTGCTTGAGGTGTACTGTGGGTGTTAACCTTCTCCTCTTGACTGTTTAGCACAATCTTGGGTGGAGAGAGCTTTGCTTCCATTTTGGCTATGTAAGTACATCTCTCACAGGTTGTAGTGTTGGATGGTAGGAGGAGAGGGTTGTCTGTGTACATGAGGCAATAGCTGCATTGCCCTAGAATGCCCAGATTCACCAGGTGGACAGGAGAAATCACCAGAAGCTGACCCTTGGACATGCCTGGTTTGGGGCTTTTTTTTTTTCTTTGTAAAGTATACGAGCTGTTTCCTTAGCAAGGTACTTTGCAATTATAGGCTTAGTGCCTACTATTAATTTATCTTTGTTAACAAGGAGAGTTCAGTGTTTGTATGAGTTTAAGGCTTTCTAGTGCTTTCCAGCAGGTATTAGAGAAAGTGCTAGTCACAGGGATGCTTAAAGGTAAGATTGAAAAGAATGCACTCTGCAGTGTGCACTAGAGAAGTTAGATGTGAAAGTAGGTAACTTGAGTTTTACCTGTTTAAAAAGTTAAGGTTTAGTGGAGAGTTACTATTTTTAAAACAGCAAGATGGATTGAAAGAGGTGGTCACTTTTGTATTTTGGTACTAAGAAATACTGTAGGATGGCCAATAAATTTAAATAATTGAACGGGTGGGATTTCAAAAATGATGATTTTGTGATTACTCACATAAGCCAGTGAAAGTAGAGAGAAATGAGATATATGGTCAGATTAACATAAGAGGCGGGCAACTAGAAAGACAGTGGTATTTAACAAGACAACTTAAATGGGTGGGAGGGCGGGAAAAAATTCTGCCTGACTCAGAACAGAGAGAGCTGTGGTCTCTTTTGAAGTTTTAATATGCTGTTAAAACAGAATGCAAGCAAAACACAAGGTAAAGAAAACAAACTACAGTATTCAAAATATAGAAAGGCAATACAGTAATACAAAAAATAAAAGCAAACTAACCTTTCCTTCACAGCAAAGTGTAGCCGAGTCTGGATGAGCCTTTCTGGTAAAGCTCTGAAATGTTTTAGTTTACTCCTTAAATAGAAATTTTAGTTCCTAGCTCCACCCCCTCTGTTAACAAGTGATTAACCTTAAGTGACCTCTTCTGTCTTATGAATGAGTCCTTAATTAATCAGTTCTTATTTCTGCCTGACTCAGAACAGAGAGCTGTGGTCTCTTTTGAAGTTTTAATATGCTGTTAAAACAGAATGCAAGCAAAACACAAGGTAAAGAAAACAAACTACAGTATTCAAAATATAGAAAGGCAATACAGTAATACAAAAATAAAAGCAAACTAACCTTTCCTTCACAGCAAAGTGTAGCCGAGTCTGGATGAGCCTTTCTGGTAAAGCTCTGAAATGTTTTAGTTTACTCCTTAAATAGAAATTTTAGTTCCTAGCTCCACCCCTCTGTTAACAAGTGATTAACCTTAAGTGACCTCTTCTGTCTTATGAATGAGTCCTTAATTAATCAGTTCTTATTTCTGCCTGACTCAGAACAGAGAGAGCTGTGGTCTCTTTTGAAGTTTTAATATGCTGTTAAAACAGAATGCAAGCAAAACACAAGGTAAAGAAAACAAACTACAGTATTCAAAATATAGAAAGGCAATACAGTAATACAAAAATAAAAGCAAACTAACCTTTCCTTCACAGCAAAGTGTAGCCGAGTCTGGATGAGCCTTTCTGGTAAAGCTCTGAAATGTTTTAGTTTACTCCTTAAATAGAAATTTTAGTTCCTAGCTCCACCCCCTCTGTTAACAAGTGATTAACCTTAAGTGACCTCTTCTGTCTTATGAATGAGTCCTTAATTAATCAGTTCTTATTTCTGCCTGACTCAGAACAGAGAGAGCTGTGGTCTCTTTTGAAGTTTTAATATGCTGTTAAAACAGAATGCAAGCAAAACACAAGGTAAAGAAAACAAACTACAGTATTCAAAATATAGAAAGGCAATACAGTAATACAAAAATAAAAGCAAACTAACCTTTCCTTCACAGCAAAGTGTAGCCGAGTCTGGATGAGCCTTTCTGGTAAAGCTCTGAAATGTTTTAGTTTACTCCTTAAATAGAAATTTTAGTTCCTAGCTCCACCCCTCTGTTAACAAGTGATTAACCTTAAGTGACCTCTTCTGTCTTATGAATGAGTCCTTAATTAATCAGTTCTTATTTCTGCCTGACTCAGAACAGAGAGCTGTGGTCTCTTTTGAAGTTTTAATATGCTGTTAAAACAGAATGCAAGCAAAACACAAGGTAAAGAAAACAAACTACAGTATTCAAAATATAGAAAGGCAATACAGTAATACAAAAATAAAAGCAAACTAACCTTTCCTTCATAGCAAAGTGTAGCTTCTGGATGAGCCTTTCTGGTAAAGTTCTGAAATGTTTTAGTTTACTCCTTAAATAGAAATTTTTAGTTCCTAGCTCCACCCCCTCTGTTAACAAGTGATTAACCTTAAGTGACCTCTTCTGTCTTATGAATGAGTCCTTAATTAATCAGTTCTTATTTCTGCCTGACTCAGAACAGAGAGCTGTGGTCTCTTCTGAAGTTTTAATATGCTGTTAAAACAGAATGCAAGCAAAACACAAGGTAAAGAAAACAAACTACAGTATTCAAAATATAGAAAGGCAATACAGTAATACAAAAAATAAAAGCAAACTAACCTTTCCTTCACAGCAAAGTGTAGCCAAGTCTGGATGAGCCTTTCTGGTAAAGCTCTGAAATGTTTTAGTTTACTCCTTAAATAGAAATTTTAGTTCCTAGCTCCAGCCCCTCTGTTAACAAGTGATTAACCTTAAGTGACCTCTTCTGTCTTATGAATGAGTCCTTAATTAATAAGTTCTTATTTCTGCCTGACTCAGAACAGAGGGAGCTGTGGTCTCTTTTGAAGTTTTAATATGCTGTTAAAACAGAATGCAAGCAAAACACAAGGTAAAGAAAACAAACTACAGTATTCAAAATATAAAGGCAATACAGTAATACAAAAAATGAAAGCAAACTAACCTTTGCTTCACAGCAAAGTATAGCTCTGGATGAGCCTTTCTGGTAAAGCTCTGAAATGTTTTAATTTACTCCTTAAATAGAAATTTTAGTTCCTAGCTCCACCACCTCTGTTAACAAGTGATTAATCTTAAGTGACCTCTTCTGACTTATGAATGAGTCCTTAATTAATCAGTTCTTATTTCTGCCTGACTCAGAACAGAGAGAGCTGTGGTCTCTTTTGAAGTTTTAATATGCTGTTAAAACAGAATGCAAGCAAAACACAAGGTAAAGAAAACAAACTACAGTCTTCAAAATATAGAAAGGCAATACAGTAATAAAAATAAAAGCAAACTAACCTTTCCTTCACAGCAAAGTGTAGCCGAGTCTGGATGAGCCTTTCTGGTAAAGCTCTGAAATGTTTTAGTTTACTCCTTAAATAGAAATTTTAGTTCCTAGCTCCAGCCCCTCTGTTAACAAGTGATTAACCTTAAGTGACCTCTTCTGTCTTATGAATGAGTCCTTAATTAATCAGTTCTTATTTCTGCCTGACTCAGAACAGAGAGAGCTGTGGTCTCTTTTGAAGTTTTAATATGCTGTTAAAACAGAATGCAAGCAAAACACAAGGTAAAGAAAACAAACTACAGTATTCAAAATATAGAAAGGCAATACAGTAATACAAAAAATAAAAGCAAACTAACCTTTCCTTCACAGCAAAGTGTAGCAGAGTCTGGATGAGCCTTTCGGGTAAAGCTCTGAAATGTTTTAGTTTACTCCTTAAATAGAAATTTTAGTTCCTAGCTCCACCCCCTCTGTTAACAAGTGATTAACCTTAAGTGACCTCTTCTGTCTTATGAATGAGTCCTTAATTAATCAGTTCTTATTTCTGCCTGACTCAGAACAGAGAGCTGTGGTCTTTTTTGAAGTTTTAATATGCTGTTAAAACAGAATGCAAGCAAAACACAAGGTAAAGAAAACAAACTACAGTATTCAAAATATAGAAAGGCAATACAGTAATACAAAAAATAAAAGCAAACTAACCTTTCCTTCACAGCAAAGTGTAGCAAGGTCTGGATGAGCCTTTCTGGTAAAGTTCTGAAATGTTTTAGTTTACTCCTTAAATAGAAATTTTAGTTCCTAGCTCCACCCCCTCTGTTAACAAGTGATTAACCTTAAGTGACCTCTTCTGTCTTATGAATGAGTCCTTAATTAATCAGTTCTTATTTCTGCCTGACTCAGAACAGAGAGAGCTGTGGTCTCTTTTGAAGTTTTAATATGCTGTTAAAACAGAATGCAAGCAAAACACAAGGTAAAGAAAACAAACTACAGTATTCAAAATATAGAAAGGCAATACAGTAATACAAAAAATAAAAGCAAACTAACCTTTCCTTCACAGCAAAGTGTAGCCGAGTCTGGATGAGCCTTTCTGGTAAAGCTCTGAAATGTTTTAGTTTACTCCTTAAATAGAAATTTTAGTTCCTAGCTCCACCCCTCTGTTAACAAGTGATTAACCTTAAGTGACCTCTTCTGTCTTATGAATGAGTCCTTAATTAATCAGTTCTTATTTCTGCCTGACTCAGAACAGAGAGAGCTGTGGTCTCTTTTGAAGTTTTAATATGCTGTTAAAACAGAATGCAAGCAAAACACAAGGTAAAGAAAACAAACTACAGTATTCAAAATATAGAAAGGCAATACAGTAATACAAAAATAAAGCAAACTAACCTTTCCTTCACAGCAAAGTGTAGCTGAGTCTGGATGAGCCTTTCTGGTAAAGCTCTGAAATGTTTTAGTTTACTCCTTAAATAGAAATTTTAGTTCTAGCTCCACCCCTCTGTTAACAAGTGATTAACCTTAAGTGACCTCTTCTGTCTTATGAATGAGTCCTTAATTAATCAGTTCTTATTTCTGCCTGACTCAGAACAGAGAGAGCTGTGGTCTCTTTTGAAGTTTAAATATGCTGTTAAAACAGAATGCAAGCAAAACAAAAAGTAAAGAAAACAAACTACAGTATTCAAAATATAGAAAGGCAATACAGTAATACAAAAATAACAGCAAACTAACCTTTCCTTCACAGCAAAGTGTAGCAGTCTGGATGAGGATTTCTGGTACAGCTCTGAAATGTTTTAGTTTACTCCTTAAATAGAAATTTTAGTTCCTAGCTCCACCCCCTCTGTTAACAAGTGATTAACCTTAAGTGACCTCTTCTGTCTTATGAATGAGTCCTTAATTAATCAGTTCTTATTTCTGCCTGACTCAGAACAGAGAGAGCTGTGGTCTCTTTTGAAGTTTTAATATGCTGTTAAAACAGAATGCAAGCAAAACAAAAAGTAAAGAAAACAAACTACAGTATTCAAAATATAGAAAGGCAATACAGTAATACAAAAAAATAAAGCAAATTAACCTTTCCTTCACAGCAAAGTGTAGCCGAGTCTGGATGAGCCTTTCTGGTAAAGCTCTGAAATGTTTTAGTTTACTCCTTAAATAGAAATTTTAGTTCCTAGCTCCACCCCTCTGTTAACAAGTGATTAACCTTAAGTGACCTCTTCTGTCTTATGAATGAGTCCTTAATTAATCAGTTCTTATTTCTGCCCGACTCAGAACAGAGAGAGCTGTGGTCTCTTTTGAAGTTTTAATATGCTGTTAAACAGAATGCAAGCAAAGCACAAGGTAAAAGAAAACAAACTACAGTATTCAAAAATATAGAAAGGCAATACAGTAATACAAAAATAAAAGCAAACTAACCTTTCCTTCACAGCAAAGTGTAGCCGAGTCTGGATGAGCCTTTCTGGTAAAGCTCTGAAATGTTTTAGTTTACTCCTTAAATAGAAATTTTAGTTCCTAGCTCCACCCCCTCTGTTAACAAGTGATTAACCTTAAGTGACCTCTTCTGTCTTATGAATGAGTCCTTAATTAATCAGTTCTTATTTCTGCCTGACACAGAACAGAGAGAGCTGTGGTCTCTTTTGAAAAAAAAAAATTTTTTAATTATGCCTGTTAAAAAAAACCCCAAAAAAAATGCCAAGCAAAACCCCAAAAAAAAAAAAAAAAAAAAAAGAAAACAAACTAC